>NW_027507764.1:155745686-155904768 GCF_037356315.1 Lithobates pipiens | reverse complement strand
GGGACTGCTTCCCCCCCACACTGTCCCCTCAGCACCACACAGGGACTGCTCCCCTCCCCCACACTGTCCCCTCAGCACCACACAGGGACTGCTCTGCTCCCCATCACTGTCCCCTCAGCACCACACAAGGACTGCCCCCCCCCCCCACACACACACACTGTCCCCTCAGCACCACACAGGGACTGCTCCCCCTCCCCCACACACTGTCCCCCTCAGCACTACACAGACACTGCTTTCCCTCAGAACCACACAGGGACTGCTCCCCCTCCCCCCACACTGTCCCCTCAGCACCACACAAGGACTGCTTCTCCAACCCCCCTCCCCCACACTGTCCGCTCAGCACCACACAGGGACTGCTCCTCCAACCCCCCCCCCCCCCCCCCCCACAGGGACTGCTCCCCCTCCCCCCACTGTCTGCTCAGCACCACACAGGGACTGCTTCTCCAAACCCAACCCCCCCCCCCCCAGGAGGGACTGCTCCCCTCCCCCACACTGTCCCCTCGGCACCACACAGGGACTGCTCCCTCGGCACCACACAGGGACTGCTCCCCTCCCCCACACTGTCCCCTCAGCACCACACAGGGACTGCTCCCCTCCCCCGCACTGCCACCTCGCCCCAGCCGGACTGACCCCCTGAGGGGCACAACATGGCGGCGGCTCCGGTCTCTCACGGACCGCTCTGACCCACCCCTACCGCACGGGGACCCCAAAAACCTAACATGCAAATGAGTGTGGGTGGGCGGCGCTCTGAAATGCAAATGAGCGTCGAGCCGTGACACCCTTTCGTTGCCGCTCGGTGGGGGAGCGGGGGGGTGACCCATACGGACAGTGGGGGGAAGAGGGGTGCCGGCGGCGGCCATTGCGGAGCAGACTTAAAGGGGAAGAGCGGCTTGTTGGTGTTCAGCTCTTTGTTGTCCCCCCATGTCCGGTGCAGCGCCCAGCCTTTGTTTCCAGCAGGCCACACACCGCCGGGGGGGGGGGGGGGGCAGTGCAGCCTGGCACCCCATGTATAGCCTAGCACCCCTATGCTGGGGGTGATGATGGATCCTGCCAGCGTTGACACTTCCTCAATCCTCATACATACATACACAGAGGTGGCGGCGGACGGTAGGTACCTCTTGGCGCTGGTGGAGAGGAGTTTGGAGTTCTTGCTCATGCTGACTTTGGTGTCCTTCTTCCTGGGGAGGTTGTTGGAGAGGTCCCGGTCTATGTGCTGGTTGTTGGAGGAGGTGGATGAAGAGGAGCTGGCCCTGGAATCGTCATCCGACATAGCGAGCTGACACACAGCCTGCACCCACAGAGGAGGGAGGAGGAGGAGGGCGACCAGATGGAGGATCTGTCCTTCCCCCACCACACACACTGACAGAGAGAAAGAGATTTCGAGACAGAGCACCGACCACAGAGAGGACCCTTCTATCCCTTCCCCCACAGAGAGAGAGAGCACCGACCAGAGAGAGGACCCTTCTATCCTTTCCCCCCCCACAGAGAGAGAGAGAGCACCGACCACAGAGAGGACACTTCTATCCTTCCCCCACAGAGAGAGAGAGAGCACTGACCAGAGAGAGGACCCTTCTATCCTTCCCCCACACACACAAAGAGAGAGAGAGCACAGACCACAGAGAGGACCCTTCTATCCTTTCCCCACACACAGAGAGAGCACCGACCAGAGAGAGGACCCTTCTATCCTTCCCCGACACAGAGAGAGCACCGACCACAGAGAGGACCCTTCTATCCTTTCCCCACAGAGAGAGAGAGCGAGTACCGACCACAGAGAGGACCCTTCTATCCTCCTCCTCCCCCCCCCACACCGATAGAGAGGACCCTTCTACCCCCCCACCACAGAGAGAGAGCACCCTTCTATCTTTCACCCACACTGATAGCGAGAGCACCGACCACAGAGAGGACCCTCCTATCCTTCCCCCACACACTGATAGAGAGCACCCACCACAGAGAGGACCCTTCTATCCTTCCCACACACACTGATAGAGAGCACTGACCACAGAGAGGACCCTTCTATCCTTCCCCCACAGAGAGAGAGAGAGAGCACCGACCAAAGGGCGGCACCCTTCTATCCTTCCCCCACACAGAGAGAGAGCACCGACCAGAGAGAGGACCCTTCTATCCCCCCCACCACACACACACACACACACACACAAACTCTGATAGAGAGGACCCTTCTATCCTTCCCCCACACAGAGAGGGAGGACCCTTCTATCCTTTCCCCCCACAGAGAGAGAGCACCGACCACAGAGAGGACACTTCTATCCTTTCCCCAAACACTGATAGAGAGCTCCGACCAAAGAGAGGACCCTTCTATCCTTCCCCCACAGAGAGAGAGAGAGCACGACAGAGAGAGGACCCTTCTATCCCTTTCCCCCACAGAGAGAGAGCACCGACCACAGAGAGGACACTTCTATCCTTTCCCCAAACACTGATAGAGAGCTCCGACCAAAGAGAGGACCCTTCTATCCTTCCCCCCACAGAGAGAGAGAGAGAGAGCACCGACCAGAGAGAGGACCCTTCTATCCTTTCCCCCCACAGAGAGAGAGCACCGACCACAGAGAGGACACTTCTATCCTTCCCCCACAGAGAGAGAGAGAGAGAGAGCACTGACCAGAGAGAGGACCCTTCTATCCTTCCCCCACACACACAAAGAGAGAGAGAGAGAGAGCACAGACCACAGAGAGGACCCTTCTATCCTTTCCCCACACACAGAGAGAGCACCGACCAGAGAGAGGACCCTTCTATCCTTCCCCGACACAGAGAGAGCACCGACCACAGAGAGGACCCTTCTATCCTTTCCCCACACAGAGAGAGAGAGAGCGAGCACCGACCACAGAGAGGACCCTTCTATCCTCCTCCCCCCCCACACACACCGATAGAGAGGACCCTTCTACCCCCCCCCCCCCCCCCCCACAGAGAGAGAGCACCCTTCTATCTTTCACCCACACTGATAGCGAGAGCACCGACCACAGAGAGGACCCTCCTATCCTTCCCCCACACACTGATAGAGAGCACCCACCACAGAGAGGACCCTTCTATCCTTCCCACACACACTGATAGAGAACACTGACCACAGAGAGGACCCTTCTATCCTTCCCCCACAGAGAGAGAGAGAGAGCACCGACCAAAGGGAGGACCCTTCTATCCTTCCCCCACACAGAGAGAGAGCACCGACCAGAGAGAGGACCCTTCTATCCCCCCCACCACACACACACACACACACAAACTCTGATAGAGAGGACCCTTCTATCCTTCCCCCACACAGAGAGGGAGGACCCTTCTATCCTTTCCCCCCACAGAGAGAGAGCACCGACCACAGAGAGGACACTTCTATCCTTTCCCCAAACACTGATAGAGAGCTCCGACCAAAGAGAGGACCCTTCTATCCTTCCCCCCACAGAGAGAGAGAGAGCACCTACCAAAGAGAGGACCCTTCTATCCTTCCCCCCACAGAGAGAGAGAGAGAGAGCTCCGCCCAAAGAGAGGACCCTTCTATCCTTCCCCCCCACACAGAGAGAGAGCACCGACCACAGAGAGGACACTTCTATTCTTCCCCCACAGAGAGAGAGAGAGGACCCTTCTATCCTTTCCCCACAGAGAGAGAGCACCGACCAGAGAGAGGACCTTTCTATCCTTCCCCCCCCCCCCCCCACACACACACACACTGATAGAGAGGACCCTTCTATCCTTCCCCCCCCCACACACACACACACACACAGAGAGAGAGAGAGAGAGAGCACCGACCAAAGAGGGGACCCTTCTATCCTTCACCCACAGTGATAGAGAGAGAGAGCACCGACCACAGAGAGGACCCTCCTATCCTTCCCCCACACACAGAGAGAGAGCACCGACCACAGAGAGGACCCTTCTATCCTTCCCCCACACACTGATGGAGAGCACCGACCACAAAGAGGACCCTTCTATCCTTCCCCCACACACTGATAGAGAGCACTGACCACAGAGAAGACCCTTCTATCCTCCCCCACACAGAGAGAAAGCACCGACCAGAGAGAGGACCCTTCTATCCTTCACCCACAGTGATAGAGAGAGAGAGCACCGACCACAGAGAGGACCCTCCTATCCTTCCCCCACACACAGAGAGAGAGAGAGCACCTACCACAGAGAGGACCCCTCTATCCTTCCCCCACACACTGATAGAGAGCACCGACCACAAAGAGGACCCTTCTATCCTTCCCCCACACACTGATAGAGAGCACTGACCACAGAGAAGACCCTTCTATCCTCCCCCACACAGAGAGAGAGAGAGCACCCACCAGAGAGATGACCCTTCTATCCTTCACCCACAGTGATAGAGAGAGAGAGAGCACCGACCACAGAGAGGACCCTTCTATCCTTTCTCGACACACTGATAGAGAGCACCGACCACAGAGAGGACCCTTCTATCCTTCCCCCACACAATGATAGAGAGCACTGACCACAGAGAGGACCCTTCTATCTCCCCCCACCCACCCACAGAGAGAGAGAGCACCGACCACAGAGAAGACCCTTCTATCCTTCCCCCACAGAGAGAGAGAGCACCAACCACAGAGAGGACCCTTCTATCCTTCCCCCACACACACAGAGAGAGTGCACCGACCAGTGAGAGGACCCTTCTATCCTTTCCCCAGAGAGAGAGAGCACCGACCACAGAGAGGACCCTTCTATCCTTCCCCCACATAGAGAGAGCGCACCGACCACAGAGAGGACCTTTCTATCCTTTCCCCACAGAGAGAGAGAGCACTGACCACAGAGAGGACCCTTCTATCCTTTCCCCAAACACTGATAGAGAGCACCGACCACAGAGAGGATCCTTCTATCCTTCCCCCACAGAGAGAGAGAGAGCACCGACCACAGAGAGCACCCTTCTATCCTTTCCCCAGAGAGAGAGAGAGCACCGACCAGAGGGAGGACCCTTCTATCCTTCACCCACATAGAGAGAGAGCACTGACCACAGAGAGGACCCTTCTATCCTTCCCCCACAGAGAGAGAGAGAGCACCGACCAGAGAGAGGACCCTTCTATCCTTCCCACCCCCCCCCCCACACACACTGATAGAGAGGACCCTTCTACACCCCCCTCCCCCACACAGAGAGAGAGCACCGACCAGAGAGATGACCCTTCTATCCTTCACCCCCCCCCCCCCACACACACACACACACACACACACAGAGAGAGAGAGAGGACCCTTCTATCCTTCACCCACAGTGATATAGAGAGAGAGCACCGACCACAGAGAGGACCCTCCTATCCTTCCCCCACACACGGAGAGAGCACAAACCAGAAAGAGGACCCTTCTATCCTTCCCCCACACACTGATAGAGAGCACCGACCACAGAGAGGACCCTTCTATCCTTCCCCTACACACTGATAGAGAGAGAGCACCGACCACAGAGAGGACCCTTCTATCCTTCCCCCACAGAGAGAGAGAGCACCCTTCTATCCTTCCCCCACACAGAGAGAGAGCACTGACCAGAGAGAGGACCTTTCTATCCTTCCCCCACACACTGATAGAGAGAGAGCACTGACCACAGAGAGGACCCTTCTATCCTTCCCCCACAGAGAGAGAGCACCGACCACAGAGAGCACCCTTCTATCCTTCCCTCACACACAGAGAGAGAGCACCGACCAGAGAGAGGACCCTTCTATCCTTCCCCCACAGAGAGAGAGAGAGACAGAGCACCGACCACAGAGAGCACCCTTCTATCTTTCCCCCACACCGAGAGAGAGAGCACCGACCACAGAGAGGACCCTTCTATCCTTCCCCCCTACAGAGAGAGAGAGCACCGACCACAGAGAGGGTCCTTCTATCCTTCCCCCACAGAGAGAGAGAGACAGAGAGCACCGACCACAGAGAGCACCCTTCTATCCTTCCCCCACACCGAGAGAGAGAGCACCGACCAGAGAGAAGACCCTTCTATCCTTTCCCCCCACACAGAGAGAGAACCGATCACAGAGAGGACCCTTCTACCCTTCCCCCACACACAGAGAGAGAGCGAGCACCGACCAGAGAGAGGACCCTTCTATCCTTTCCTCACAGAGAGAGAGAGAGAGCACCAACAACAGAGAGGACCCTTCTCTCCTTCCCCCACAGAGAGAGAGAGAGAGAGAGAGCGCGCACTGACCACAGAGAGGACCCTTCTATCCTTTCCCCACACACTGATAGAGAGAGAGCACTGACCAGAGAGAGGACCCTTCTATCCTTCCACCACAGAGAGAGCACTGACCAGAGAGAGGACCCTTCTATCCTTCCCCCACAGAGAGAGATAGCACCGACCACAGAGAGGACCCTTCTATCCTTCCCCCACAGAGAGAGATAACACCGACCACAGAGAGGACCCTTCTATCCTTCCCCCACACACAGAGAGAGAGCGAGCACCGACCAGAGAGAGGACCCTTCTATCCTTTCCTCACAGAGAGAGAGAGAGAGAGAGCACCAACAACAGAGAGGACCCTTCTCTCCTTCCCCCACAGAGAGAGAGAGAGAGCGCGCACTGACCACAGAGAGGACCCTTCTATCCTTTCCCCACACACTGATAGAGAGAGAGCACTGACCAGAGAGAGGACCCTTCTATCCTTCCACCACAGAGAGAGCACTGACCAGAGAGAGGACCCTTCTATCCTTCCCCCACAGAGAGAGATAGCACCGACCACAGAGAGGACCCTTCTATCCTTCCCCCACAGAGAGAGATAACACCGACCACAGAGAGGACCCTTCTATCCTTCCCCCACACACTGATAGAGAGAGGACCCTTCTATCCTTCCCCCCACGCAGAGAGAGAGGGAGAGAGAGCACTGACCAGAGAGAGGACCCTTCTATCCTTCACCCACACTGATAGAGAGAGAGCACAGACCAGAGAGAGGACCCTTCTAGCCTTCCCCCACAGAGAGAGCACCGACTAGAGAGAGGACCCTTCTATCCTTCCCTCACACAGAGAGAGAGCACCCACCAGAGAAGAAGACCCTTCTATCCTTCCCCCACTGAGAGAGCACCGACCAGAGAGAAACCCTTCTATCCTTCCCCCGCAGAGAGAGCACAGACCAGAGAGAGGACCCTTTTTTCCTTCCCCCACAGAGATAGCACCGACCAGAGAGAGGACCCTTCTATCCTTCCCCCACCACACACTGATAGAGAGAGCACCGACCAGAGAGAAGACCATTCTATCCTTCCCCCACAGAGAAAGGGAGAGAGCACCGACCAGAAAGAGGACCCTTCTATCCTTCCACCACACAATGATGGAGAGAGAGCACCAACCAGAGAGGACCCTTCTATCCTTCCCTCACACACTGATAAAGAGTACTGACCAGAGAGAGGACCCTTCTATCCTTCCCCCAACACACACACTGACAGAGAGAGAGACCACCCACCACACACTGATAGAGAGAGAGCACCGACCAGAAAGAGGACCCTTCTATCCTTCCACCACACAATGATGGAGAGAGAGCACCAACCAGAGAGGACCCTTCTATCCTTCCCTCACACACTGATAGAGATTACTGACCAGAGAGAGGACCCTTCTATCCTTCCCCCAACACACACACTGACAGAGAGAGAGACCACACACTGATACAGAGAGCACTGACCAGAGAGAAGACCATTCTATCCTTCCCCCACAGAGAGAGGGAGAGAGCACCGACCAGAAAGAGGACCCTTCTATCCTTCCACCACACAATGATGGAGAGAGAGCACCAACCAGAGAGGACCCTTCTATCCTTCCCTCACACACTGATAGAGAGTACTGACCAGAGAGAGGACCCTTCTATCCTTCCCCCAACACACACACTGACAGAGAGAGAGAGACCACACACCACACACTGATAGAGAGCGCTCACCGACCAGAGAAAGGGCCCTTCTATCCTTCCCCCACACACACACACACACACAGAGAGCACCGACCAGAAAGAGGACCCTTCTATCCTTCCACCACACACTGATAGAGTGAGAGTACTGACCAGAGAGAGGACCCTTCTATCCTTCCCCCCCACCACACACACACTGACAGAGAGAGAGAGAGAGACAGCTGACCAGAGAGAGGACCCTTCTATCCTTCCCACACAGAGAGAGAGAGCACTGACCAGAGAGAGGACCCTTATATCATTCCCCCACAGAGGGAGAGAGAACCGACCACAGAGAGGACCCTTCTATCCTTCCCCCACACAGAGAGAGAGAGAGCACCGACCAGAGACAGGATCCTTCTATCCTTCTGAGAGAGAGAGCACCGACCAGAGAGAGGACCCTTCTATACCTACCCCACAGAGAGAGAGAGCACTGACCAAAGAGAGGACCCTTCTATCCTTTCCCCACACACTGATAGAGAGAGCGCACCAACCAGAGAGAGGACCCTTTTATCCTTCACCCACATTGATAGAGAGAGCGCACCAACCAGAGAGAGGACCCTTTTATCCTTCACCCAAACTGATAGAGAGAGAGCACCGACCACAGAGAGGACCCTTCTATCCTTCCCCCGCAGAGAGAGAGAGCACCGACCACAGAGAGGACCCTTCTATCCTTCCCCCACACAGGGAGAGATCGAGACCACAGACTAGAGAGAGGACCCTTCTATGCTTCCCCCACCACACACTGATAGAGAGAGAGCAAGCACCGACCAGAGAGAAGACCCTTCTATCCTTCCCCCACACACTGATAGAGAGAGAGAGCACCGATCATAGAGAGGACCCTTCTATTCTTCCAACGCACAGAGAGAGAAAGCACCGACCAGAGAGAGGACCCTTCTATCCTTCCCCCACACACTGATAGAAAGGTAGCAGCGACCAGATACACAGTGGACCCCCCCACCCCACACACTGAAGCACAGCACCAACCAGGGGGCTATTTGCTAAACTCCACACAATGTACACACTGAGGGGGAGGGGAGAACAGGCACCAATGGAAGGCTGTGTGTGTGTGTGTGCACCCCACTTTGTGAAATCACTACTCCTCACGTCACGTATACCTCCTTGCACACACCACATATACCTTCTCCCACCTCACATACGCCACGTATAGCTCCTCACATACGCCACGTATAGCTCCTCACATACGCCACGTATAGCTCCTCACATACGCCACGTATGCCTCCTCACATACACCAGATATACCTCCTCACACCTCACCTCTATTGTATACACATAATCATTACAGGGGGGGGGGGGGGGTCACCTCTAGGTAAATAACTGGTCGCCTTTTCCTCTAAATTGGTCATACACAGCTCCAATCACCCCAAATTCCAGCCCATACCACTCCACATAAACGTCCATTGAGAAGTCGGGGGAAAAAAAGTCAGCATGTAAGCCAATCAGACAAAGCCAACTGCCTGAATAAAATGACCGGCAGCGGAGATTGGTCACTACACGCTGTGTAGGGTGCATGGAGGAATCTTGTTGTTTTCTGTCCTTCAAGCAGGAGAAGGCTTTCACTGTATGGCCAGCTTTAGAGATAAGTTGATGAGCAGCACAGGGGGCCCTGGGCTATATGTAGGTCCATTTATACTAGATGGGGGATGGGTGGCTGATGGGACCCCTTTCCTTTTTCATATAAAGCCGGAGATTGCAGAAGACCTACTTCCTGGTACAAAAAGGGTAGACATTTGTGCAGCTATAAAAGGGGCACTAGGGGGGACAGGCAACTTAAAGCCCAGTACACATCACTAGATTTAAACTGACAGCTTGGGTGGGAGCCGCTGGCAGTTGTGGCTGAAATTTTAGTTGGTCTACCTGACCCTGGTTTGGTTTCAGCAGAACCCCCTCATTTTCCACTTCTTGATTAGAGTTTTAACACTGCTGAATGGTATTCTCAATTCCTTGGAAATCTTTTTATATCCCTTTCCTGTTTTATACAGTTCAACTAGCTTTTCCCACAGATCCTTTGACAATTGTTTTGCTTTCCCTTGACTCAGAATCCAGAAATATCAGTGCACCACTGGATAAAAGATGCAATGCTATGTCAGGAGTCCAGAAACTCATTGACCTTTTATACACACACACACACACACACTCACTAATTATAAGCAATCAGATCACAGGTAAGGATTTAGACCCCTTTCACACTGAAGCGATTTTCAGCCGTTTTAGCACTGAAAATATTGCCTGAAAAGTGCCTCTCAAGCCACCCCAGTGTGAAAGCCTGAGTGCTTTCACACTGGGGCGGTGGCGCTTGGAGGACAGGAAAAAAAAGACCTGCAAGCAGCATCTTTGGGGTAGTGTGGGAGCAGTGTATACACCGATCCTGCCCATTGAAATGAATGGGTAGCGCTGCTAAAGCGCCACAACACGGGTGCTATTAACCCCCTTCTTAGACCGCTAGCGGAGGTTAATATCACCCCACTAGCGGTGGAAAAGCGCCGCTAAGACCAGCTGCGATTTACCGCTAACGGCCACACTGCCCCAGTGTGAAAGGGGTCTTAATAGTCATTCAATCCCCTTTATGTCAACTTGTGTGCATGTTATCAGGCCAAAATCACCAGGGTATGTAAACTTTTTTCATGTCATTTGGGTAGTTTCTGTTGTGATTATGATTTAAAAAGAGTAAACAAAATTGATTGGTAATAAATGGCTTCAACCAAACACTAACCATGAGTGAAAGAAATGTTTTTTGTGCTATCATTCATATTATCTCTAAAATGGGCAAGAAATCATAAATTTTGCCAGGGTATGTAAACTTATGAGCACAACTGTAGCTGTCCATTTATACAAGATGGGAGACAGGTATTGAATGGGACCTCTAACGTCAAATGCTGATAAATGATCAAAATCTCGGCTCGCCAGTGTTTATTATTTTTGATCCATTGAAAAAAAAAAAAAAAACACTACCCTGTTTCCCCTAAAATAAGACCTAGGGTGATTGTCGGTGTTGGCTGCAATATAAGCCCTACCACCCAAATAAGCCCTACTCTGTTTCCTCAAAAATAAGCCCTACCCTGAAAAGAAGACCTACAAGGGCTTTAACTAGGGCTTATTTGGGGGTAGGGCTTTTATTGCAGCTATCACCGACAATCACACTAGGTCTTATTTTAGGGGAAACAGGGTATTACAAAAACGTTGAAAAACTCACTGCAAAGCTACTGCCGTTTTTATAACATCCAGTGTGCATGAGGCCTTATACTCACCTGTCCCTGATGCAGTAAGGGATGAGTAATCAGTAAGACAGATGAGTGTAAGGCCACTTTCTTTTTTGGGCTCCACCAAGCAGATTTGCCTGCTCAGCGTAGGATCTGTCTGCTGACCCCCAACTGAGCAGGCGGGTGGCAGGTCTGTGTGGGCTCTGCTCATGCAGAGCACACACAGCCTGCTGTTCTCAATGAGGCCACTGGATGTAAATGGACTGCCTGTTCATTTACATCCGACTCATCCAGATGCGGGCGGGTGTAAATGGACACATGTTAACATCTGCCTCCCTATAGATAACAATGGGTGATCCGATCGGGTCCGCCTGAAAAACACACAGGTTGCCACCTCATCCCTTTAAACCCCTGAACACATGGATTACACAGGTTCTGAGGCTAATTTAATGCAGATAAGGCACCAAGTGAGGCACTTATTAGGATTTTCTATTTGTTCTGTTTTTAGCATTGAAAGTGAAAATAAAATAAAATCTCACATTTTGGGTTGTCCCCAGAAAAGTAATAGAGGGGAAATCTTACAAGAGGGACACTACTTCTGGTGACCTGGGGATCCCCAAGGGATTCCCTTAATTTGCAGGGATTTCCTCTCACTTCCTGTTTTGGCTATGGGACAAGAAGTTAAGGTAAATCTCGCCAATGGGGCACAGATGGCAAAAATGAACCATCTGTGGTTATAACCTTTTTTTATTCTATCCAAAAAAGCATATTTTAGGCCTATTATTTACATAGTAAGATTGAATAAAGACACCAGTCCATCCAGTTCAACCTGAGGGAGTGAGTGTGGGTGCGTGTCTACAGTTGTCCATATCCCTGTACATTGTTACATTAAGATGCTCATCTATTATATTATTATTTATTTAGGGTACCCATATAGCGCCATCAACGTATGCAGCGCTCCACACATACATTGCACCCTACCCTCAAGGAGCCCACTATCCAAGGTCCCCAATTCACATTCATATACTAGGGCCAATTTTGCACAGAAGCCAATTAACCTACCAGCATGTCTTTGAAGTGTAGGAGGAAACCGAGTACCTGGAGGAAACCCACGCAGGCACAGGGAGAACATGCAAACTCCAGGCAGGTAGTGTCGTGGTTGGGGTTTGAACCAGTGACCCTTTTTTTTTACTGCTAGGTGAGAGTGCTACCCACTACACCATTGTGCCACCTAAAGCCTCCCTTGTTTAGACACCAAAAAGAACTGAAACTGCTGTTGGACACCACCATCTTGGATGTGATGTTAGCAGCTGTAGAGCTGTCAACCAAGTGATACTCTGTTCAGCCTTTCTCAACCTTTATCTCCAAAGGAACCCTTTAAATAATTTGCAGGTCCAAGGTATTCCCGGCTAAAACCAAAAGTAATTGGTGGTCAATGGCAAAACTGACCCTTACATTGGTGGTCAGTAGGAAGAATACTTTTCTTACAGTGGTGATCAGAATGCCACTCTTACAGACACCTAAAAAGATCATTGGTGCCCGGTTCTGCTAAGCAGTATTGGCCTTAGAACTATGCAGGAATCATCAAATTTGGAGGGAATTCCGCCATGGCTCAATAACCCCTTAGCAACTCTTGAGGAACCCTAGGATACCGCATAACCCTGGTTGGGAATAGCTGCTCTACAGTATTCCACTTTGATCCTCCTCCCAACTTGATACAGAGGTGGTTAGTTAATAAACCTCATGAGTGCAACTCTGCATAGAAGGCAATCAGCTTCCAGGTTTTATTGCCAAAGCCTAATTGAACAAGCTGAAGTAAAGAAGCTGATTGGCTACCATGCACATCTGCACCAGATTCTAAGTGCTCCAGTTTTAGTACATCTACCCAGTGAGTAATTAGACACCGCCAGATGAGAGGGCAAAGAGGGAGGGGTAATGCTAGGGAAATAGTCAAATTTTCTAGCAAAGGTACTTTGCAAATGAATAAAAATAATATATGGTAATTAAAAACACTTTAATCAAGCATTTAAAATACTTATTTTCTTCATGCTTTAACTTGCATTTTTTCCTGTTGGTGACAGGGTCTCTTTAAAGGTGGTTGGCTACTTAGGGCCGGTTCACACAGCGATGCGATGCGAGGCGACGCGGCTCGCCTCGCCTCGCTCCCGCAAGTCGCCCCCGTTCAGTACTATGGAACCGTTCTGAGAGGAGCGACTCGAGTCACTCCGACTCAGAAAAAAGGTTCCTGTACTACTTCTGGGCGACTTCGGGGGCGACTTGCATTGACTTCTATACAGAAGTCCTCTGCAAGTCGCCGCTGAGATCCCCGCAGGTCGCGGCGAGGCAAGTCAGAGACGCCTCGCCGCGCCTCGCTGTGTGAACCGGCCCTTAGTATAATTTAGCAAAGCATTCACTTGTTTTGTGCTATGACGTACCACCCCAAACATAGCCTGGCCTGTGCTTCAAGCCCATTCATTTCCTTGTCCTCATCCTGCTACTATATAAGTATTTAAAAGCCAGGTGGAATGCCACTTGAAGTCATGCAGATCCCGGAAGCCCTTGTGTATCAAGGTCCATGTGAACTTTCCCTTAGCACAGTAAGTATTTTATTGTACGTTTAAACAGTAAACCCCGAAGAATGCAGAAACAAAGAAAAACACTAGAATTTATTAGCTTTAGTGAAAAGTGTACATTTAAGCCATAGGAACGTGACTAATAACATACATAGTCATGAAATAAAGTAAATATTGTACACATTAGGTGAAACTGTTGATAGTTCCTACAAGTGTTACATCATAAAATATAACGACGCGGTTTCTAGGTAAACAAATGACTGCAGTCAGGGGTGTTGCTAGGTCTACAAAAGATCTGGGACTAGAGCCCATAGCAGCGTAGTAAAGAAAGTCATACGCTTGAGTGGGCATACACATGTATATAATATACGTATGTACATGTCTGGGCGTTTGTGTGTATATATATATATATCCCCAGAGAGCCCCCCCACCTACATCAGGGTCCCTGGAGAGCCCCCCTTACATCAGTATACCCAGAGAACCCCCCATGCCCTTGGGGACCCTCTGCAGAGACTTGGGACTATGGGCCCCAGATTCGGGGCTATAGCTCCAAAAGCCACCCCCTAGCAACGCCACTGACTGCAGTAATATTTCAAGTTGGACTCTACTCAGATATAAAATACACAAATAAATGCTGCTTTGTAATCATTAATACGTCATTAAATGTATTGTTTACATACAAACAATTTAAATAGCTGAATTTGACCTGATGTCAGCTTCTTGCAGCCCCCTGTACAACAGAGCTGGAGTGTTGGAGGATGCATCAGCAGCACAAAGAGCCAACAAGTTCATGTACTGACAAGATGCATGTTGATAGGAAGGGAGAGCAGATAGATGACCTCTTCCCTCTGTTACTTCACCTTTCACTGTCCAATCACAGGCTGGGGTTATCTTGGGCTTAGAGGAAGTGAGTTGAATGATGCTGACAACAAGACTACAGCTGGGTACACATGGATTGGAAATAGTCTGGTTCAGCAGGGACTGACTGAATTTCTGTTCTGTGTGTAACCCTCCCAGTTCGGCAAAAGCCTATCGTTAAATCAGCTTCTTCTGAAAGCTCCTGTTGGAAAACCTGCATTAATTAAGCCACTGTAGCCAATGGCTGCAGCACTGATCAGTATATTCTGACAGAGGATTCCCCACTGTCAGAATACAATATCGCAGCGAAGTAGAATCCCACATCCACATTGCTTTTGTGTATGCAGGAAAAAACCTCAGTGTATACCCAGCTTTAAGCGGGCCATAGACTGTTTGTTTGAATCTCAGCCTGTTCAGCAGGGACCTGCTAAGATTCGAACCATGAAGGGGCAGGCTGATTTACCAAAGTTGATTGATTAATCAACTTAGGTTCAACCAATATGGCGGATTTTACAGCCGCTAGCAATAATCACTGTGTTCTCCCAGTGGGGATGACTCTCCCCGCCGGGAGTACACAATGGCTCTGTGGGAGTGGTTCAATCAAGTGATTTTCTTTCCGGTGTTCTGGCATATAGTGTCCTGCCATCATATAGTGTCCGCCCCATACTGCGCAGTGCGTGGCAGAAGAAGCTTCGGAAAATCTCCGAAGCTGAACGGCGCCTGCGCCGTGAGTGGAGGTGGTAGCCCCACCATCCAAGCGTACATAGGGTTGTGAAAATTCGAGGGCCCCTCGTGGGCGAGCTTCACTCGCCACGCTTCAGGCTCGGCCTCACTGCGCTCGGCTCTTTTATATTCCAACTCTATGTCCACTTGGATGGTGGGGATAGAACCTGGACTCACGGCGCAGGCGCCGTTCATCCTTGTCTATTTTCGGAATCTGTGTTGCTGTGTACTGCGCATGCGCAGTACACAGCGGACACTATCCGATGGGGGACCCTATATGATAGGACACCGGCAACCACGGGTTCACTTATTGCTTTATATTTGTCTAGCTGCAGAAAAAAAAAAACTGTGGGTGAGATCTTTTACCTTTTAATGAGCTATTCTTTATCCTGGTATTTTTGCCTGGATTTTTGCTTTAGATATAACATGTATGCGCACAAGAAAGTTACTGACTAAATCTGACAAATTAGTGCAAATCAGACTCTCTCTAATTTATTAATGAATTAGCAACTATTTTGAATGCAATCGCAACCCCAGTGCCTGAAATCCTGGGCAGCCCACTGTGCTAGATTTGCAAAGATCCAACAGATTTAAAACCCAGGCCTCAAGCACACAATCGTTTTCAGGCATAATATATGCCTGGCGTAAAAAAAAAAAATGACATGCCTGGAGAGTTGTAGGTGGGGCGTAGTCGTAAGCAGTCATAAGCTGCTGTGGATCGTCATTTTTCCACTCGTGTGCATACAACGTATATTCCCAAATGCAAAACCTCTGAGCGCAATCAACTGTGGCCAGGGCATTTTCTATCCTGCAGCTTCATGTACACAAAGAGGTGGGGATTGTCAAAACATAATTGACCTTCTATGGCCCCATGCCAAGAGAATTGTCATTGTTTGCTACAGGGCCTATTCACACCCATGTGCTGCACTGCCATGTGTCAGGAACGTTATTACATGTGATTTTTCGGTGTATTAATGTGCCTTTTTGGCCCCACAGACTTTAATGGCAGTGCATAAAGAATGTGAAAAAATTGATTTTTACGTAAAATGCAGATGCAATTGTGTGAACATGACATATTTTATATTATTGCAATGCTACATTCCAAAGGCGGGGGTGAGGATTTATGAATCAAGCTGTAATCTCAATAGATCTTTCTCATGATCTTTCTCATTGTTAACATATTGCACTTCCTTGCAGTGTGAAAAAAAACAACCGGTTTCCTTCACAGTTTTACAGCTGAGTTAGGTAAGCTGCAAGTCCCAGCATCTCTGAGTGCCAAAGGGCACCCAGGTCCAATTAACATCTAAATGCAGTCTTTCAGATGAAGACTAGGGCAGCTGGAAAATCCAATTCAGCAATGGCTGTGATCATTAACAGGAAATCTATCAAAACACAGAAAACAAAATTTGCAATTGGCGACCTCCTTCTAAAAAGGTTTGCTTCCTGGCTGTCACGCTAGTCCTGTGACTTCAATACCTTTTCAGTCTCTGATCCTGGACACAAGTCTATATTGTAAAGTGCTGCAGGAACTGTTGGCGCTGTATAAATCCTGTATAATAATAATAAGTAGATCAAGAGTTGTAAATTCAAATTCAGTATGAATTAGGAAGTATTGAAACTGCAAAGGTAAAGCATAATGGACTACTATGCATCGCATAGTAGTCCATTATGTGTCACTTACCTGACACAGGAGCCAGCGAAGTCACCGTTGTCCCCTGTAGTCTGGAGCATCCATCTTCTCGGTGGGACTAGCTTCTCCGGCGCTGCCATTCGACGAAGCCGCGATGACGTCACTCGCGGCATATCGCCGTTGACAAACCGTGTAGGTTTAGGAGATATTTCTTGGACCTACAGGTAAGCCTTAATCTAGGCTTACCTGTAGGTCAAAGTGGTTTGTAAGGGTTTACAACCACTTTAAGATCTCCTTTCAACAATCCAGACCAGCCTTTCTCAACCTTTTTAACACAGAGGAACCCTTGAAGTAACAGTTTGGTCTCAGGGAACCCCTGCTAACAATATTATAATTAGAGCCAATGGTATATTGGCATGAAAAAATTAAGAATATGGGTTACCTAAACTATTAGACACAGGGCTGCTCTATATAACACAAACATTTGAAGTACTAATAATGAATAAAACAGAAAATTAAAATGTATGTGTGCTTCGCGCTACTAAGAGTAATTAGTTAAAGTGCCTATCTACAAAATATCATATAGTGATAAATCAAAGTAATTGCTGCAAAATCAACATTGTTCACAATAACACAAAACAAGTAATAAAAGCATAAAGTGATCTCGCGCAATGTAAGAAAAATCACCTAAAAACACTAAATATAATCCTCTGATAATATATTGCTACCATTATTTATCAGAGGATTATATTTCATGTTTTTAGGTGATTTTTCTTACATTGCGCGAGATCACTTTATGCTTTTATTAATCAATAAAAACTAAAAATAATAACATCCAGAAAATGTAAGTATTATTATTATTATACAGGATTTATATAGCGCCGCCGCCATCAGTTTACACAGCGCTTTACAACATAAGGGCAGACAGTACAATTGCAATCCAATTTAATACAGAAGGAATCAGAGGGCCCTGCTCGACGCTCGTTCAAGCTTACAATCTAAGAGGGAGGGTCAAGAGATAATAACTGTTGGGGATGGGCTGATGGAGAAAGTAAATGTACAGTTATTAGGTGGGGGGCCAGATTAGCTTCTCAGAAGAGATGAGTTTTCAGGGATCGTCTGAAAGTGGACAGAGTGGGAGATAGTCCGACAGATTGGGTTAGAGGATGGCAGAGGCTCTGGAGAAGTCCTGGAGGCGGGCATCAGATGAGGTGACAAGGAAGCTAGAGAGCAGGAGGTCTTGAGAGGAACAAAGAACGATTAGGTTAATATTTTGAGACTAGGTTAGTGATGTAGCTGGGGGCTGAGTTGTGGATGGCTTTGTAAATTATTGTTAGTATCTGGAAATTAATTTGGTAGGTGAGTGAAAGGGATTGGCAGACAGGGGTAGCAGACACTGAGTGGTTTGTAAGGTGGATAAGCCTGGCAGAAGCATTCATGATAGACTGAAGGGGGGTAGCCTATTTAAAGATAAGTCAATGAGGAGGGAATTTCAGTAGTTGAGGTGGGAGATGACAAGGAAACAAATTAGAAGCTTTTTGGTGACATTGGTTAGGAAGGGGCATATCTTGGCGATATTGCAGAGGTTGAGGTGGCCATTTTTGGACAGTGATTGGATGTGGGGCCGAAAGGATAGTTTATAGTCCAGGATTACACCTATGACCTTGGAATGGCAGGGTGGGTTGACAGTTGAGCCGCTGATTTTGACAGAGAAATGAGGGGAAGAGGCATGTGGGGGAGGAAATATTATGAGCTCGGCTTTAGATAGATTGAGTTTGAGGAAGTGGTGAGCGTTCCCTCACATTGATGGTCCTTGGAAAAGTATCCCCTTACATTGGTAGTCAGTAAAAAAAGGCTTCCTTACTATAGTGGTAATTGGAGAGGGGCCTCTTTAGATTGGTGGTCAGTAGGACAAGGACAACTTTACATTATTGATTATTTGGAAAGGGGTCCCATTATACTGGTGGTCAGTAAGAAGAATGCCCCCCTTCCAGACAGTTATAAACTGGTGACCACTGATTTCAGTCATTCATTTTCTGAGAGATAGAAATTGCTCATTTCTTAAGGAACCTCTGTAGGAACCCTAGCTGAGAAAGGTTGCACCAGACAGAAGATTTAGAGCGCTTTAAAATGGTTATAAAGTCAAATAATTTTTACCTGCATACCCTGCATTAGGGTAAAAAATGTCCCACTACCAGTTCCTCCCCCCCAAACACTTACCTGAGTCCTCTCTCGGTCCAGTGCTGTGCCCGTCTGCAGCAGCGCTGATCTCTCTTCCTCTTCTTACAGGACAGATTGAAAGCAGTGAAGTTATTTGCTACTGCTGCTTTCAATTAAATCATGTGAGCAGGAAGTGGGGGGGGGGGGGGATAAATAGAAAACCTCCAAATAAGGAATCTTATAAGGCCTCATGCACACTGGACTTTCTATCACTGCTTTTAGTGGTGTCTGACTTTTTTTATGCCTCTAAACACCCCTGCATGTTAACCTACACTATATTGTCAAAAGTATTGAGATGCCTGCACACACATGACACAGCTTCAACTCTTCTGGGAAGGCTGTCCACAAGGTTTAGGAGTGTCTATGGGAATGTTTGACCATTCTTCCAGAAGCGCATTTGTGAGGTCAAGCAGTTATGTGGACAAGAAGGCCTGACTTGCAATCTCCACTCCATTTTGTCCCAAAGGTGTTCTATCAGGTTGAGGTCAGAACTCTGTGCAGGCCAGTCAAGTTCCTCCACCCCAAATGCCTTTTTCTTCTATCCTGACAATTGCTCCAGTCCTTAGGGCTGCATCTAACGATTATTTTCATAATTGGTTAATTGGCCGATTATTGTTTCGATTAATCAGATAACCTAAAAAAAGTGTGGTGTATAATTTAGCTAATATGTAAAATGAAAAAAAAAAGCCAATTCATTATTGAATATCTATATGCAGTGGTAAATCTAAATAACCAACTATATGGTTAGGGAGTAAAATCTCCACTCTGAGAAGGACAGAAGAGATATACTGTGTATATTATTAGAGGGTGAATCTGGTAAATATCATCAGAATCAGAGAACAAATTTTTTTTATTTAAAGAAAAAAAAAAGAAAGACTCTTTTTTGTGATTTTCAGCCAGAACTGTAATATATTATGTATAACAGACTCCCTTGTCATAGGCAGATGGCTTGATAAAAGCTACCTGCACCTGCTGTCACTTATACTGGCCATACAAAAACAATGTCTTCCTTCAAAAAAAATTTAATTTTAAGAAAATTTGTTTGATTTTCTAATTGTTAGTGGGGTCAAATCGACGTTCGTTTTCCACCACAGTGACAGAAAAATTTGAAGGAGAAGAATAGAAAACTTCTTGGTCACAGGAATTTTCATTTATAAATTACATTCATTTTAAAACTGAATGTTAAAAGTGAAATTTTCAAACCACATTATTTTATTCAGCAAATATACAAATTTTTCTTTTTGTATGAAAATTCAAGTCCGAAAATCGATACGGCCAGCATAAGGCTTGGTTTATACCTATGCAGTTGTCTTTTAATCCGTTTCTGCAGTGCTTTTTGTTGTGCGTATTTGCACAAAATCGTGGCAATTTGCATTTTTTATGGCCAATTGTTGTTGGGCAGATTAAAATATGCGAATCACGACAAAAACATTCTACATGCTTTTCTGCAGCTTCATTGAAGTCTATTAAACCAAAAAAGCAAAGAAAGCACCGTTTTGCGTTGTAAAAAAAGTCCTTGACCCTTTCCAAATAAGCAGCAGCTGAAAAAAGCATAGATGTGAATGTGTCCCATAGGACAGTGGTCATCAACCCTGTCCTCAGGGCCCACTAACAGGCCAGGTTTTATGTATTACCTTGGGGAGATGCAGACTAGAATACTGCAATCACCGAGCAGCAAATTATATCACCTGTGATGTATTTCAGTTATCTTGCAAACCTGGCTTGTTAGTGGGCCCTGAGGACAGGGTTGATGACCACTGCCATAGAAAACCATGTTCAATGAACTGTAGTGTGTTTCTGCAAAAAGCACCAAAGAACGCATAGGTGTGAACCAGGCCTAACACGTTTAGTAGCAGCAGCATGCTTTTTTTTGTATCACCTGTCATCATGGGGTTAAAACTAAACTTAGCCCTTTATAGTACAAAAAGAGCAGATAATCACTACTATAAGGAGTTAATTTATACTGTGAAACAATGAATGTACTAATATATATCTATTACTTATATCCTATATATAATAATAAATACACCCAGAAGTTGGATATATGGGCATTATAAATGGGAGTGACACATAAAGCTATATGAAGGGTGGAAGGGAAATAGAAATCTTATATATTAAAGTTTTAATGGATATGATCATTTTACAGTATATATAATGCACAATACTGGTAAAAGTTTACTTTAAATGTAATTGTAATGCCTTCTATTACCTCCAGTCTATCAGCCTCTAGCTTCTTTGGGTCCAGATGCTGATCTTCCCTGCACACAGTCTTTTAAAGTAATTGTTATATATATATATATATATATATATATATAGTGCCCCAATAGCAAGCTGAAAAGTATATTATAGCGTGCCCCTATATAGCAAGCTGCAAAGTATGATACAGAGTGGCCCTACAGCAAGCTGCAAAGTATAGTATAGAGTACCCCTATAGCAAGCCACAAAGTATAGTATAGCATGCCTCTGTAGCAAGCTGCAAATTATATTCTGAAGGCAATTGGTTCCACTAGATTTTAGTTAGGGGTATCAGAGTAAAGGGGGCTGAATACAAATGCACGCCATACTTTTCAAATATTTTTAAAAATAATGAAAACCATCTATAATTTGCCTTCCACTTCACAATTATGTGCTACTTTGTGTTGGTCTATCACATAAAATCCCAATAAAATGCATTTTTACATGAAAACGAAAGACACATAGTGGAGGAGAGCAAAAAAAAAAAGATCTCAAGAAGTTCTTTAATTATGTGAACAGTAAAAAAGGAGGGCAGACCATAAAGAATGAGGAAGGACATCTGGTTACAAAGGATGGGGAGATGGTGAAAGTATTGAATTTATTCTTCTCCTCAGTCTTCACAAGGGAATCGAGGGGCTATAGTAAACCAAAACTGCAGTGTTTATCCTCATGACACGTCACAGGAAGCACCTGCATGGTTAAGAGAGGACAGAATTAAAATTAGACTTGGGAAAATCAACATTAATAAATCACCGGGACCAGATGGCTTGCACCCTAGGGAACTCAGTCAAGTAATTGCCAGATCAGTGTTCCTAATTTTTACTGACAGTTTACTGACTGGAATGATACCAGCTGACTGGAGAAAAGCCAATGTAGCACCAATATTCAAAAAGGGCCCAAAATACATCCCTGGGAATTACAGACCAGTTAGCCTAACATCACTAGTATGTAAACTCATGGAGGGGATGATAAGTGACTACATACAAGATTTTAGTAATGAGAACTGTATCATTAGCAGTAATCAGCATGAATTCATGAAGAATCGTTCTTGCCAAACCAATCTATTAACCTTCTATGAGGAGGTGAGTTGCCATCTAGATAAAGGAACGCCCGTAGACGTGGTGTATCTGGATTTTGCAAAAGCATTTGCCACTGCTCACCATAAACGTTTACTGAACAAAATAAGGTCCGTTGGCATGGATAATAGGGTGAGTACTTGGACTGAAACCTGGCTACAAGGGCGAGCTCAGAGGGTGATGATAAAAGGGGAGTATTTAGAATGGTCAGGGGTGGGTAGTGGGGTCCCCCAGGGTTCTGTGCTGGGACTAATCCTGTTTAATTTGTTCATGAACGACCTGGAGGATGGGGTAAACAGTTCAATCTCTGTATTTGCAGACGATACTAAGCTAAGCAGGGCAATAACTCCTCCACAGGATGTGGAAACCTTGCAAAAAGATCTGAACAAATTAATGGGGTGGGCAACTGCAAGGCAAATGAGGTTCAATGTAGAAAAATGTAAAATAATACATCTGGTGAGAAAAATATGAATGCAATCTTTACACTGGGGGAATCTAGGATGGAAAAGCTGCTGCTAACAAAGCAAACAGAATATTGGCATGCATTAAAAAGGGCATTAATTCCAGAGATAAAACGATAATTCTCCCGCTCTACAAAACTCTGTTCCGGCCACACCTAGAGTATGCACCTAGAGTATGCTGTCCAGTTCTGGGCACCAGTCCTCAGGAAGGATGTACTGTAAATGGATTGAGTACAAAGAAGGGCAACAAAGCTAATAAAGGACCTGGAGGATATTAGTTATGAGGAATGGTTTGCGAGCGCTGAACTTCTTCCCTCTGGAGAAGAGATGCTTGAGAGGACATGATTTCTATATACAAATACCATACTGGTGACCCCACAAAAATTTAAATTAGAAGAAAAGAGGTTTAAACTACGTAGAGGGTTCTTTACTGTAAGAGCGGCAAGGATGTGAAATTCCCTTTCACAAGCGGTGGTCTTAGCGGGGGGCATCGTTAGTTTCAAGAAACTATTAGATAAGCACCTGAATGACCGCAACATACAGGTATATACAATGTAATACTGACATATAATCATATACATAGGTTGGACTTGTGTCTTTTTTCAGCCTCACCTACTATATGTAACTATATGTAACATTTAAGTTTTTGGTTGTAACATGACAAAATATGCAAAAGGGGTGTGAATACTTTTTCAAGGCACTGTAAATAAATGATATAGATCGTTGTTGTGGTGTGTCAGTCTGACACACACCGTAACACCGATCTAGGTAAAGAGTCTCTGACGAAGACTCTTTACCACGTGATCAGCTGTGTCATTTGGGTATTTTCTGTTGTGATTATGATTTAAAGAGTAAACAAAGTTGATTAATAATACATGGCTTTTTCCAAACACTAACCACTAACCATGAGTGAAAAAAAAGTTTTTGTGTTTAGCATTCATAATCTCAGAAAAATGGCCAAGAAATCATAAATTCTGCCAGGGTATGTAAACTTATGAGCACAGTTGTAGCTTCTGGTGCGCTCTTGCTTTAGAATTCTGAGTTGCAGTGTGCCCAGTAATGTGGTTGACAGAATGGATAATTTTTCCTACCAAGGGGTTGCCCATCGAAACTGTCATGTTATAGTAAAGGCTTATTTACACTACCACATAATCACTAACTACATTCAAACATCCCAGATGTTAGAGTAGACAAAGACACTATTATTTCTTGCACTATCATGTTCGTAAACAGTGTACCAAGAAAACTGTAGTAAACAGGAGTAGGCGTAATAACTAAGTGCAAACTGCATATTAATCTGTCAATAGTAACAATGTGACGGCTAGCACATTTTGATATAACACTGCAAAACCTGCAATAAGAACAAACAGCAGGGAAACCTGTCTTAACCCCAAATACCTGCAAGCGCAAAACATTATTTAACCCTTTGTAATTTTTTTTTACATTAGACTTCACGTGTTAAAATTTGTTTTTTTTTAAAGGGAGAGAAATTATTCTTTAAGACAATCAAAAAGATTTCAGCTTACTGTAGTCACATCAGTTAAAAGATACATTCTGGGGGCGTGGCTTGGCACTCAGCACAGATGGCAGCATAGAGAAGGAGCACCGCTCTCCCTGCAGCCTTTTAGCCTTACACTGACACAACAGATCCAGGATATGGGCAAACCTGCACAGCGCTCCTCAGTGATCGCACAGCATACCGGACTTATTCAGGACCCGGCAACAGGTAGCTCGAGGTGCAGGCTTGTCCAAGATGGAGTCACAACCCACATCTGAGGACATGGTGAGACACCGCTCTTCCCCTGACCACCCTCGTTCTTATGCAAACATGTCAGCATTTGTAGCCGATATTAAAGCGGAGGCCCACCCTAAAGTGGACCTTCCGCTCATCGGAACCCTCCCCCCCTCCGGCGCCACAATTGGCACCTTTCAGGGGGGAGGGGGGTGCAGATACCTGTACAGTACAGGTATCTGCACCCACTTCCGGGATAGCTCTCTGCGGAAAGGGGCGTACATTACGCCCCTTTCCGCAAGTGCCCACCCCTTTCCGCAAGTGCCCCGCTGCCTGCTGGGAAACACACAGATCCCAGAGGCAGCGGGGACTGTCCTTATTGCACAGCGCGACTCGCGCATGCGCAGTAGTGAACCGGTAAATGAAGCCGAAAGGCTCCATTTCCTGATTCCCATACCCAAGATGGCGGCGGCAGCACTCGAGAGACGATCTAGAGATCGGCTTCGGGTGCCGACATCGCGGGCGCGCTGGACAGGTAAGTGTCACTATTTTAAAAGTCAGCAGCTGCAGTATTTGTAGCTGCTGGCTTTTAAAAAAAAAAAAAAAACGCGGAGTCCCGGTGGACTCCCGCTTTACGAACACTTTCTCCTCTGCTATTACGGAGCTGAAAGCAGACCTGCTGGCCCTGAATGAGAAAGTGCATAGCACAGAACGCCTGGGGCATAAAAGGGATAAGGCAATTACCGGTTTAGAGTCAGTATCTAATGCCCATACTACCCTGCTAATTGCAGTCAACCGCCACCTTGAAGATCTAGATAATAGGGGCAGGAGACACATATCAGGGTGTGCTAGAGACAATAACTTCTGATCAAATCACCTCAGCTCTGTCCTCCATTTCCAACAACTTATTGGAGAGACCTGCAGACTTTGAGCGGGCCCATGAGGCTGTCAGACCCCACCTGAGTGATCCAGCTCTGCCTAGAGATATAATTTGCTGCATACCAAACTACAAACTTAAGGAAGACATCCTAGCTCATGCCCATCAAAATGAGCTAATTTCCTTTAGTGAGCACAAGTTCACCCTATTTCAAGATCTATCAACGATCACTCTGGGCAATCACAAGGCTTTGCGCCCTCTACTGGCGTCCCTGAAGGAGCATAGCCTCACATACAGGTGGAAGTTTCCATTTGCCCTTTCTGTCACGCTGGATGGAGTCCAACACATTCTCAAAACCCCAGACAAATGACCATTATTCTGTGAAGCCCTCCAAATACCACCTGTGGATCTCCTGAATTGGTACAGTGAATTCTGATTTCCTCCATTACCTCACAGTCCACCGACTACACCGCACTCCACTCTGACCAAAAGTGTCTAAGAAAGGGAAATACCAAAAGCAGCAGGGTGTGGATTCTTCGAGATCATTCCAAGCTACCAGAAGCACGAGAGCCAAGGATTACACCTGAAGTACTTGCTGGTCTTTTTCCATTGGCATCTCCTATTGATGCAAATGCCAAATGATACAGTCATGGCTGCTTCACTTATGTTCCTGTTGATCTTCTCAATCTCACTGAGGTTGTTACTTTGTTTGGTTACCAACTAGGCAGGCACTTGAACGTTGCTCTCTGTTTCTTTTTATTAACTGCCACTTCAATCTACCTGGTTGCCCTAATCTGGGTTCACAGATTTCCTGGGTACCGGCTCTCTGTTGCCCACATAACTCCATATAGAGGCCCAATGGTACCTCAACAGAGTTACTAAACCTAAATGCACTCTGATACCTTATTGCTGACCCTGTGATCTCGATACTACACTTAAGGAGCATGCATGATACCTATATACTATTTGTTAGATGTGTTATGATAGTTGCACCTTATCCAAACCTTGGTAGTATGATCTGCCTTTTACTAGATTTAACCATGCTATTGTTTTTATACTGTCAGTGTTACCTTTATTTGCATTTATTGCGTTATATCAGGCTGCAGGAGGGAGCTGTTTTTGCCTTTCTATCTAGACAGATTATTCAGCTTTGTAATATCCTGCTTGTTTTTCCCACACTGTGCTCTACATATAGGGCATTATTTGCATTCTTTTTTTTCCCTTTTTGGTTCTCACTGTTGTAGACACAACTAGAAGAAGCCCCTCTACAATTAGTAGATGAATGTTCATTGCCTTACCTGTACAAAATTTCCCTGTTAATCAGTCCTGGTGAGAGGAGGTTTTTCTACCGCTGTTCAATCCCAAACCGACCAGAATGACATACTCACTGGGTAGGTGCCCCACCCTGTTTTCACACAACTTGTGGGGTCTTAATATCCCAGAGAGAAGAGTATCACTTCTGAGGGAATTGAAAAAAGCTCAGCTGATCTTTGTTTTCTTACAAGAGGTGCACTTTCAAACTCGTTCCATACCAAAACTGTTTGATAGACATTTTCCAGAGGTGTACCCCACGCCAAATCCAAACCACAAGTTCAAGGGAGTGTCCATATTGCTGCATAATCATGCAAACTTTACATTATCTCAGCAATACGCAGACCCCCAAGGCAGATTCTTGTTCCTGAAGAGGATGTGACACAACAGGCCAATAACCCTGGCAAATGCATATTTCCCTGATTCAGGGCAACTTGCATTCTGTCACCACGTTGTGGATGAACTAAAAAGTTTTGCCACTGGCTGTATCATTTTGGGAAGCGATTTTAATATCCCTCTACTTCCATTACAGGACACCTCCAATGGCAAATATAGCACCCCATACTCCATCCTACAGAAAATGAAAACCCTATTGGATTCACTGTCACTAGTGGATGCATGGCACTTGGTACACCCGACAGGCAGAGATTTTACTTATTACCATTGCATAAAAAACTTTCACGCATTGACTGTCTTCATCACGCAGCATGACCTACCTCTTTTGCTTGTGCTCACATAGGCATACAAACACTTGCAGACCATTGTCCAGTGTTGATTTCCTTGACACAGATGGATAACCCTTACAGAATGTGCAGTTGGTGGTTGAACCCTACCTTACTGACTGACCCTGGTACTTCCTAACAGATAGCCATAGCACTAAAAACATACTTTCAGCTTAATGACACAGAAGGAATGTCTCCCCTGACAATTTGGGAGGCGCATAAGTGCATCATACAAGGCGAACTTATCCGCCTCGGAACCCACAAGAAAAAGGAAGCCAATAAAATTACTGCCATGCTAGCGGGAAAAATTGCAGCCTTAGAAAACCAACATAAGCAGTCTCGCATGGAAGCCGTCTCTACAGAACTGTTGGAAAGTCCTTGCTCAATCTTAAGATGAAGCGCATTCTTTTTTTAAGAAGGGTTTCCACTACGAACACAGAGGTAAATGTGGCAAATTTCTTGCAAAAGCCCTAAAAACATTAACCCACACTAAGGCTGGATTCACACCTATGCATTTTTAGTGCTTTTTGCATTTTGCAGATTTGCACTACAGAACTTGTTCCATAGGAAACCATGGTAAATAGACTGTAGTACAAATCTGCAAAATGCAAAAAGCACTAAAAATTATTGGTGTGAATCCAGCCTTAATCTATTCTATTCATTAAGAAAAGGGGCAAAGGGCGGTGTGGTGTGAAAGGGGTCTAAAGAAAGTGACTTGCCCACTCTAACGCCATCTGAAGCTGAATCCTTGGAGTCACCTATTTCAGAAGACGAGCTTCTAGTGGCAATTAAGGCTCTCAAACCCGGTAAAAGCCCAGTTCCTGATGGGTTTACAGCTCATTATTACAAAACCTTTATGTACATCCTAAAGATGCCCTTTTTCCGCGTCCTTAATCACCTGAAAACCTCTCAACCCATATCAGACACCTTTATGATGGCTCATATAGCTCTGTTCCCCAAACAAACTAAAGACCCCACAGACGGCGCTAGCTATAGGCCAATTTCATTACTGAATTTGGATTTAAAAATCTTGGCCAAAATTCTGGCCATTAGACTGAGGACTTTCCTGCTAAAACTTATTGGGCTTGGGCAGGTGGAATTTATGCTAGGGAGGGAAGCCCATGACATTGTCATAAAGGCCCTCAACTTGGTTCATTGTGCACATACAAAGCGAATCGAAGATCTTCTCCTGTCTACCGACAGGCCTTTGATCGTGTGGCTTGGGACTACATATTCACCACCTGTAGACACATTGTCCTGGGATCCCACATGATTTCATGGATAGCAGCTTTGTACTATAAACCACAGGCCAGACTTAAAATAAATGGCACCCTCTCTGAGGCGGTACATATCAATAATGGCACAAGGCAGGGATGCCCCCCCATCCCGCCTCCTGTTCTTATTATCATTAGAGCCCTTTATCCGCCTTACCAATGCAAACCTAGCTGAAAAAGAGGATTTCAGATAGGTCATAACACTTACAAAATAGCAGCTTACGCGGAAGACCTCCTATTCTTTCTTGCCACATATCCCAGTCCCAAACCTCACTAAAGTCTTCCGGCTTTTTGGATACATATCCAATATGAAAATAAATTATACTAAATCAGAAGACTTTAATCTTACCCTACACCCTGACCCTGTAGCTAGAGCATGCACCTCAAGCTCGTTCAAATTAGAAACTTCGGCCATTACCTACCTAGGAAGTAAACTCACGGCAAACTTGTGTATACTTATAGCTCTAACTTCCCTCCCCTGTTAAACAATATACAAAAAGACCTGAAGACTAGGCACTTCTCGTGGTTTGGCAGAGCTGCCATACTCAAAATGGTAATTCTGCCTAGAATTCTATACCACTTCCACACTTTGCTTATACCACTCCCTTGCCAGTTTTTTAAACGACTTAATGCCATCATGCAAACCTTTATTTAGATGGGGCGAAAACCATGCATCAAACTTGACACTCTTACCAAGCCGAAAGAATGGGGGATATTGATCTCCCAGATTTTATACTTTACCACTTTGGGATACATTTAACCAGAATCCTGGATTGGAATTGCCATAGGGAACAGAAAGACTGGGTCACCTTGGAGGAGGCCTTGCCGACTCTGTTCCTGAGATTCCTCCATTGGATTCCATGGAAGAAATTACCACACAGTTTACAAGAGTACCCACTAGCGGGAGTGACACTAAGAGCGTATCATGCGGCGACTCGTCGCCATAAACTGTCCTCCTCCCCAGGCCCGTTTACACCCATTACCCCAAATCTGGACATTCCCCCGGGGTAGATATTCAGCTAGCCTCACCCACTGACCAACACGTGCCCCTTTTAATGACGCACTGTGTCGATGCTAATAAGCTGGAACCTTTTGACTCCTCATAACTAAACTTGGGTCCTCAACGTCCCTTTTTTTTCTGGACCT
This sequence comes from Lithobates pipiens, assembly GCF_037356315.1. Classification (NCBI taxonomy): domain Eukaryota; kingdom Metazoa; phylum Chordata; class Amphibia; order Anura; family Ranidae; genus Lithobates; species Lithobates pipiens. The sequence goes on along the minus strand of NW_027507764.1, from coordinate 155,874,874 downwards.
ACCACCAGCTGCACAACTACGTGTATACTTCCTCAGCTAATTGTCCGTTTTTCAGACCTACAACTCCCTTTGAGCATACACCTGCCTCACTGGAACTCTGCTAACCAAATCTACCTCACTCATGTATTCCTGGCTTCAGGGGGCTAGAGATGGGGAACCCCTTGGGGCCCGAGCACAGTGAGAAAAAACACTTCAAATAAGCCTTACAGATGAACAATGGCAGCCAGCCTCAATCTTTGCTCACAAATCCTCAATTGGTACAAGAATACAGGAAATGTCTTAAAAGCTCTTAACACATTGGTACAACACAGCGGATAAAATTAAAAAGTGGTACCCACTGTCCTCCAACTCATGCTAAAGGTGTGAACCAACACAGGTCACGATCCTACACATATGGTGGAACTGTCCTCAACTGGTGCCCTTCTGGAATAAAGTACGCAAGTTAATTATACTTAATCACGGAAACCAAAATCTCTCCCACCCCAGTGTGTTGCATCTTACACATTGCAAACTGCTCCATGAGGCGTTACAAAAGGTCTCTAACCAGACATCTGCTAAATGCAGTGAAAATTCAGATTCCCAGGCACTGGAAATCGAAAAATATCTCTTCCATCACTGAATGGTTTCACTCTATAGAAGATATCTATCATATGGAGGAAATGGTGGCCATTGCTAGGGAATTCTCTGAAAAATTTAACAAGTTATGGTAATCCTGGTTGGTGTTCCGGTATTCTGACCAATATTCACAATTTGATACAGGGTAAAACAATCAACACAGTATAGGCCACCATTTTTTTCTTTCTACCTATAGAAGGTCAGACTACTGATTGATTGTTCCACAATGCCAATGGTCCATGTCATTATACCCCATCTGATACTGAAAACTCCCACAATGGTCCCTCTGGATAACCATATCCTTAGACACCCCTACCAGGACTCTTTAATTATTGATTTATTTTTATTTTTTCCCTTTTCTTTTGCATCTCATTTTACTTTACTGGTTTATGGCCAATACTAATTGCAAGTGTTTATGCTGATAGATTACATGCACTAATGTACCCTCCTGCCCAAGTTACATTTGAGACCAGTTACTTTTGTTTCTACGTGGATCTACTCACAACTGTTATTAATGTTTTGAACTATTTTACTCCAGTAATTTTTTAAAATATGTAAACTGCTTTCTCTTCAATAAAAAAAAATATTGTAAAAAAAAAAGATAAATTCTGCTTGTGATAAATACTTTGAGCAAAATCATTGACTTTTGACCTGCCTTTTTAACCAGTTAGAGTCAGTTTTAATAATTTGTACAAGTTGAACCTGCACTGTTACAAGCACACAACATAAGCTGGGGACTGTATGGTAAGCTCGCTGTTAGGATGAAGAAGTGGCATGGTCAATGTAGTATTGGTTCAAATTAAAAATGATGTGTCATGTATATATACAGTACATAAAGGTTCCTTTTGAAGACCCCTTGTATATATGTTTAAAATATACATAAAAACAGTCGCTATAATCTCATATACAGTAAGTTTTGCCATCACCAACTTTGGCATAAGGCAATGAAATAGTCACTAGTATTGCCTGTGAATGCTTCTCCAGTGGCTCTTTACCCCCATAACTAACTGGTTCTGAACCATGTCACTGCATGGAGGTGGCCAACTTGGCAGAGGCAGGGCTTTGCTTCCTCATGTCAGAGGCTCCAGCAACTAGAACATTTAGCAGCTCAAAATTGCATCTCCAAACCATATATAAGAGTTAACATTTAGAGTAAGGCTGGCCATACATGGTTCGAATCTCGGCCAAGATTCGAACTGTTAATGGGCCGGCTGAATGTAACAAGTTGTTTGATCGATCAGCTTAGGTACAACCAGACTGCCGGATTCTCTTGTGATTATAGCAATAATCAGTGCCTTTTCCTGGCAGGTAGGCTTTCCACACCCGCCCCCTGCTGGGAGAAGGCAATTGCTGATTCTCCAGTCAGCAATGTCTGTGTTGATGGGTGAATTGTGCAAATTTCTTTCTTGCAACTCGTGGTTGCAGGAAAGAAATCTGCACCATGTATGGCCAGCTTAAGAGGTTCCTTAAGCTGGCCATACATGGAACTAAATTCAGCCAGTTCAGCAGGGACTTGCCAAATTTCAATCCATGTGTGAGCACCCTGGTTGTAAACAAGGTAATCTATTGTTCAACTTGTGTACAACCAGCCTGTCAGGCTTCCGAGTGATTAGCGCCACCGGCTATATCCGACACCACTAATTATTGTGTTCTGCTGGCAGGCTCCATTCCGGCAGACCACAATAGCGCTGTGTTGATGGAGGGACAGAGCATTTTTCTTTCCTTCCACCTGTAGTGGAAGGAATGAAAATTTAATAGTCTATGGCCTGCCTCGAATCTTACACCACAGATATACAGTTATTCTTTAGTTATGTTGTAGGCACAGGAGTGTGGACTTTTCAGAACTTTTCAGGTCTCCTGCTAAAACCAATTTATGTTGGTCAACAAGAAAAATGGCCCTTACATTGGTGGTCAGTGGGAAGAATGCCCGACTTATCAAATTGGTCAGAATTACACCATTCCAGACAGCTAAAAAGATTATTGGTCTCATGCCACTAGGTCTGCCAAATGGTGTTTACCTGGAACTATGAAGATGGGAGGTCCAAGAAAAGTAAGAACCTATTAGATGAACATGTGTTTGCTTAAAATTTGCCACAACTCAGAAGTTTACATCCCTTGTATCCTTGCCATTATGAGGCTTCCTGAAAGCAAGCAGATTGTTTGTCAGATACCACAAATGATGTGACATCTGCTTAAGACTTAAAGTATCCTGCAGAAAAACTGGCCAGAAGCCTGGGTATGTGCAGACACCCATGGTTCAGGAAGGCTGTACAAAGCAATAGCAGTGCCTAAAGCTGTCTGATGATATTTGGATGAAATGTCACATACAGCCAACTCCTGCACTTAGGGGTTGATGATCGCCCCTAAGCACAAGAATCTTCTGTCCCTTACTACTGGTAATCATTTCCCATGTGAGTACTTTGGAAAACTGATGGATGACTCCAGCTTATCTGCCCATCTTCCCGGCTGCGGCTGTCTGCATACACCTGGGCCCCAGGTGCAGTTTTCCACAAGATACTTGATGCACCTTGTCCGATTTGGCCCTGTGAATGAGACCTTAACTTGAGGTGTAGAAGTCCCCAAACTACTGCTTTTTATTGTATTTGTTATTAAGGTAATGAACTACAGTATAAGGGGTGTAGGGAGTCAGATTTAAGACCGGGACCGACTCACAGTTTCTTTATAAGAAAGTAAACTCCTGCTCTACTGATCCCTTTCTGTGTCCGTAATCCAACAAAGTTCTTGGTTTAAGGTCAGGTCTGTCTTTAAGGCAGGGCAAAAGGGGCAGTTGCCCTGGGCCCCATCATTGTTGTGGGGCCCAAAGCAGCAGCCTCATACTTGCCAACTATCCTGGTTTAGATTCTCTCGTCCCTTGAGGTTTTAGTCCCGCTATGTGTCCCGATTTCTCGCTGTGAGGTGCTTCTACTAATGCTGCCCAGCTCTGCCCTATTGCCATGTATAGATGATTCACCTCCCGACCCTGTGTTAACATGTAAATAACTGGCATTGATATATAAATAGTGGCATAATTAATATGTAAATAGCTGCGGACCAACTGCATATATATGTAAATAGAGACGGCATTCATATGTATATAATGTCACCTATACTGCATGCTGCCCACTGGGGAGGAAAAGGGGCATGCTTGGAAGTTCTGCCTGCAAATGTGGTCATTAAGCCTAACATCATCCTGTTCTGCAAAGGTAAGCAAATTAGTGTGGGGGGTGGTAGTTTGGGGTGTACAGAGAAGAAATTACAGTTTGGATGCACGGGTGAGCAAGGAGGGGACGTATACAGGTAAGGAAGGTGGGTGCAAAGATGATCAGCGGTGGCAGGTAAAGAGTTAAAGGGGGGGGGGTTGGAGTGGAGAGGATGGGGTGCAGAGCTTAGCAGGGGTTTTAGAATGCAAAGGTGTACTGACAGGGTGGATAACGATGTAGGTCGAGTGTAGGGCAGCCTATTCATTTCAATGGGCTGCTCTATGCGCTAGGGTGAGGGTGTCATTAACAATTAAAATTATCTGCCAAAGGGCATCATGTTTCTGTGGTGTCGGGAAAGCGATTTTGCAAGCGTTCCCGATATACACAAATGTGAACACAGGCTAAATGGCTCAGTCACAATGGTGGTCAGTGTAAATCTTCTCATTACATTGGGACTTGGTGTAGAATGCTTTCATTCACACTAGCGGCCAGTGTGAAGGCCCCCCTTACATTAGTGGTCAGCGTAAATCCATCCTTACATTGCTGGTTACTGTGAATGCTTCTATTACATTGGTGGTCAGTGTAAACCCCTATTACATTGGTGGTCAGTGTAAACCCCTATTACATTGGTGGTCGGTGTTGAAACTATTCTTTATCTTGGTAGTCGGTAACAAAATCAGCATTGCCATTGATCACACCCTGCCCTCCCCCCAGCACTGCCACTGATCCCAAGAGTTCTAGGATCCCTAGGAGTTTTCTGTCTATTGATGGGTCCCCTCACCACTCCAGTCCATGGTGTGCAGGCAGTGAGGAGATGATGTGCAGTGACCTCTAGCAACCATTCAGTGAGTAGTATTGATGTACGGTAATCTCTAGCAACCAATCAGTGAGCTGTATTGCTTTACAGTAATCTCTAGAAACTAATCAACAAGCAGAAATCATGTGCTTTAATCTCTAGCAACTAACCAGTTAACCCGTAATGTGTGCTTTAACCTCTAGCAACCAGTGAGCGGTAATGATACACTGTATCCTCTGGCAACCAATCGCAATTGCTTCCTGATCTGATTCAGTAAACTGATTTTGAGTCTTGCTGCTATTTATTGTATGTCTCAGAGCAGATGGAGAGCGAAACTGCATTAAAGGGGGGGTCCAAGAAAATGTTTGCCCAGGGTACAATCAATATTAAAGTTGGCCCTGTTTAAGGTAAGTCAAGTCAAGCTTTCTTTATTGTCATTCTACTACACGTGAGGACAAACAGTAAGGCCTCATGCACACGAGACGCAGATGAAACCTCTGTTAAAAAAAAGCTGAAACGCGCGTTTAGAAACGCGCGTTTTGCCGCGTTTGCATGCCGCGTTTAGACGCGTTTAGACGCGTTTAGACGCGTTTGCGTTTAAACGCGTTTATAAAGATAACATCATGTAGACCCTCCCCAAGCTCTCAAAGCATTTTTTTTTAACTATTTCTGCTATTTTGATCAGAGTGAGCAGCAGCAGCATAGAGAGCAGTTGTACACTTGCATTTGCCGTGTCACTTGCCACGGCACCTGCCACAAGTTGTGGATTGTCCACTTGCCACGTCACTTGCCACAAGTTGGGGATTGTCCACTTGCCACATCACCTGCCACGTCACCTGCCACAAATTGTGGATTGTCCACTTGCCACGTCACTTGCCACATCACCTGCCACGTCACTTGCCACGAGATGTGGATTGTCCACTTTCCACGTCATCTGCCATGCCACCTGCCACAACCTTTGGATTGTCCACTTGCCACGTCACCAGCCACATCACCTGCCACAAGTTGTGGATTGTCCACTTGCCACGTGACTTGCCACATCACCTGCCACGTCACTTGCCACATCACCTGCCACAAGTTGTGGATTGTCTACTTGCCGCGTCACTTGCCACTTCACCTGCCACGTCACTTGCCATGTCACCTGCCACAAGTTGTGGATTGTTCACTTGCCACGTCACCTGCAACGTCACCTGCCACAAGTTGTGGATTGTCCACTTGCCACGTCACTTGCCACAAGCTGTGGATTGTCCACTTGCCACATCACTTGCCACGTCACCTGCCACGTCACTTGCCACGTCACCTGCCACAAGTTTTGGATTGTCCACTTGCCACGTCACTTGCCACGTCAGCTGCCACGTCACTTGCCACATCACCTGCCACGTCACCTGCCACAAGTTGTGGATTGTCCACTTGCCACGTCACTTGCCACATCACCTGCCACGTCACTTGCCACGAGATGTGGATTGTCCACTTGCCATGTCACTTGCCACGTCACCTGCCACGTCACTTGCCACGTCAGCTGCCACGTCACTTGCCACAAGATGTGGATTGTCCACTTGTCACATCACCTGCCACATCACTTGCCACATCACCTGCCACGTCACCTGCCACAAGTTGTGGATTGTCCACTTGCCACGTCACTTGCCACATCACCTGCCACGTCACTTGCCACAAGATGTGGATTGTCCACTTTCCATGTCACCTGCCATGCCATCTGCCACAAGTTGTGGATTGTCCACTTACCACGTCACCAGCCACATCACCTGCCACAAGTTGTGGATTGTCCACTTGCCACACCACTTTCCACGTCACCTGCCACGTCACCTGCCACAAGATGTGGATTGTCCACTTGCCACGTCACCAGCCACATCACCTGTCACAAGTTGTGGATTGTCCACTTGCCACGTCCCTTGCCACGTCCCCTGCCACATCACCTGCCACAAGTGGATTGTCCACTTGCCACATCACTTGCCACATCACCTGCCACAAGTTGTGGATTGTCCACTTGCCACGTCACCTGACACAAGTTGTGGATTGTCCACTCGCCACGTCACTTGCCACATCCCCTGCCACAAGTGGATTGTCCACTTGCCACATCACTTGTCCCATCACCTGCCACAAGTTGTGGATTGTCCACTTGCCACATCACCTGCCACAAGTGGATTGTCCACTTGCCACGTCACTTGCCACGTCACCTGCCACAAGTTATGGATTGTCCACTTGCCACGTCACATGCCAGTCACCTGCCACAAGTTGTTGATTTTCCACTTGCCACGTCACCTGCCAAGTCACTTGCCGCGTCACCTGCCAGGTCACTTGCCACGTCACCTGCCACAAGTTGTGGATTGTCCACTTTCCACGTCACTAGCCACTTCACCTGCCACGTCACTTGCCACAAGTTGTGGATTGTCCACTTGCCACATCACTTGCCACCTGCCATGTCACTTGCCACAAGTTGTGGATTGTCCACTTGCCACGTCACTTGCCACAAGTTGTGGATTGTCCACTTGCAATTGCAATTGTTTAAAATATTTTTCTAATGGTTTTTCATCATTTGCAATAATTTTTGAGATTTTTAATGTAAAAAAAAAGGTCACCTTTAAAAACGCATATAAACGCAAACGCGGCTAAACGCGGGTGCCGCGTTTAGCCGCGTTTAGCCGCGTTTTGCGTCTGAAACGCAGAAATTTTTGTTTCTGAACGCATTTTTTTGCTTCTGGAAAAACAAGATTAAACGCAACTGCATATAAACGGAAAAAAACGAGACTGTGTGCATGGACACATAGGATAACATTGAATGAGTTCAGGTGCAGTTGAAAAAACTGTCCAACTGCATCTGAACGCGCGTTTAACTGCGTCTCGTGTGCATGAGGCCTCAGTGTCCTTTATAAAGCAAACAATTGTTTCCAAGTTCAGTTACAAACAACCATGCTCCTAGTTGCCTTCTGACATGTAGACACACACACACACACTCTCACTGAGAGCTAGTTCTAAGACCTAGGAAGAAAACATCAAACTGCAGTCCACGGAATTGGGAGTCTGTCCTACCCAGAGCTCTATGAGACTCCCAATAAACCAGCCCTGGAACTGACTTTCTAATACATGGTAATAAGCTATCTTTCTTTACCATAAAATCTTTGCTGGCATTACCGTAGATTGCAAATCTAAGAATCCATGGAGGAACATCAATCACTTTTCCTGCCATTCGAACTTGTTACACAGGCACACTGCTACAGGGGATATACAATGAATAAGCTGGCCATACATGGCTCGAATTTCAATGGATTCCTGTGAATCAGCTGAAATACATGCGATTGGTGACCCTGCCAACTCTATTTGTCTCAACCAAGTTCGAATAAGAAATAGGAGGACCCAGGCCAAAAAAAAGTTGGTCAAACTGTGACAGCAACTAATCAGCTGTATTCTGACAACTGGGACTGCCAATAGCCAGCAGTGACAGCGTGAGATTCATCCAACCATGCTGTTTAGCCTGGAAATGGGAATCTCTTAATTTTTTTAGACAATAGACAGCCATCTATATTGTTGTCAGCAGTCTTAAATCCATCTGTTGCTCTCCCTTGACATGTTTAATTGAAAGCTGTAGCCTTCAACAATGATTTCTATGTGCATTGCGGGTTATTATGATTGGTAAGGTGTTTTAAGCTGACTGTCCACCAACATGCAGAAGAAAAAGGAGGTAATTTACAGAAAGTGTAAAAACATAAACATTTATTTCCTGGACAGCCTAGAACTTTTACATCTTCATTTTTTACAGTTTTTAAATTGGACTGAATGGGTAAACGACAGAGCTCTTTTAATTGCACGAATTCTCTTTGGCTGGCTGGCAGCTGCCTGCAGGAGATTCCTTTTCTGGAAGTAGTCGGATTTCAGGATCACCATATCTTTATGCATCTCCTGTTCAACATTTGGCAACTGAATGTGTGTCACAAGCTGTGAAAACACCAGAATGTACAGAGCCCTAGGGCTTAGGCTGCAGTCATTGCGGTGATTGAGATTCTAACAACACTTCTTTTATAGTTTTTTTGCATGAACCATACAACATTTTGCAATCACCTCACTATGCTCCTTGTTCCACAGATTTACTTGGCACCCCAAAACAGATAGAGGAGAATGAGTTAGGCAGGTCATTTTTATTAAATTACATATACCTATCCGTGTATACAATGATGAATAATACGGTATGTAAACCACAAGAGACACACTTTAGTAACTCAAGGCTACAAGTAGCTTGGTATTCAGTCACTATTTCTTAAGAAGCTAACATATGAAATGCTATACAAGTGGTAAACAGCTATAATGAGATGTCTTCTACAGAGATCACACAATACAATTCCTACGCATTGGAATATTCAGAAAAAAAATAAAAGATACCATATAATTATTGTTACAGTAATAAACTATTGCAATAACATTTTTTTTTTTTTGTAGCAAGTGTTGTTCAGCTATGTTTAAGGCAGTTGCAAAGGTTCAGCTTTTTAAAATAACAAACATGTCATACTTGCCTGTTTTTCACAGAGCAGCCCTGGACCTCCTCTTCTCTGGACCCCTCCCGAGCCACCTTTGTGTGTCTATGAGACACACCGATCGCGGCTCGGCCCCCGCTCCCTCCTCACTGGCTGTAATTGACAGCAGCAGGAGCCAATGGCTGTGTCTCAGCCAATGAGGGGGCAGAAACAGGGGCGAGCTTCTGCTCACGTGCACACTGCTGGACCTAGATCAGGCTCAGGTGAATATGGGGGAGTTGAAGGGGAAGCTGCACACTGAAGGTTTTTTCAATTTAACATGTGTAAACCCTGGTACACGCGTAAGCCTCGTATATACGATCGGATTGTTGGCCAACAAAACCGCAGACTTTTTTCCAAAGGGCGTTGGCCCAAACTTGTCTTGCATACACACAGCACACAATTGTTGGCCAACAAATACGAATGTAGTGGCATACTACATTGTTTTTCAGCTCTTTATCGCCACCCTTTGGGCTCCTTCTGCTAAATTTTTGTTAGTAGAAGTTTGGTGAGTGTTGATTGACGCTTTTCATTTTGCACTTTTCATTTTGCGCTTTTCATTACGCGCTTTTCAGTTCGTTTCTGAACACCGTTCGTCAAACAGCCATGTTGCGTATTATTATTGGCCTTGGAGTTATTGCTTTGACATAATTTTTTTAAGATTTGATTTGGTATATTTTCTATATTTTTGGATGCATAGAATGCACTTTTTGGTTAAGTTCTATTGGCAGATAGCATGTCTAATTTTATTTGTTTTCTTTTTTTAATGCACAATAAAAACAAATTAGTAGAATAATACTATGTGTTTTATGACAGTTTGGGAGTAGGCAGTTACATTTAAAAAAATACAATGTAAAATTGACAAGGGACTCCAACATAGTTGTAGCTTTGATCTTAAAAACTACAGGATAATGGTGTTGTGGTAACTTGCCCAGATTAAAAAAAATAAAAAAAAATAATAATATTATTCTTGATATCACTAGAAAAAAGCCTTTGAAAATTAGTTTGTAATAACTCCATCAGTGTTACCAGCAAAGCAGCTTCATTATTATCCCATTAAAGAAGAAGAGAATTGTGAGATGCATTTGGAGATTTCATAATTTGCCACGTCACGAATGTTAATTCTCCATTAAGAACGCTAGACCGACCGCTTCTGGCTCGTCCTTGCTTCCGAGCATGCGTCTTTGTACTTTGGACTTTTGTCCAACGGACTTGTGTACACACGCTCGGAAAATCCGGCAACAGACATTTGTCTGCGGAAAATTTTAAAACCTGCTAGCCAACATTTGTTTGTGGAAAATCTGACAACAATTGTCCGATGACGCATACACACAATCGGATATTCCGCCAACAGCCTGTCATCACACATTTCCCGTCGGAAAATCTGATTGTGTGTACAAGGCTTAACAGTTTTTTTTGGGTTGAATGGGATGGTTAGAGTCTCCTGGCATACCCGACACCTCTGCTACTTAACCACTTGCTTACTGGGCACTTAAACCCCCCTCAGTCCCAGACCAATTTTCAGCTTTCAGCGCTGATGCACTTTGAATGACAATTGCGCGGGCATACAACACTGTACCCAAATGAAATTTTTATCATTTTTTTCCCACAAATAGAGCTTTCTTTTGGTGGTATTTAGTTACAGCTCGGAGTTTTATTTTTTGCTAAACAAACAAAAAAAGATGCAAAAAAAAAAAAATCAGGTTTTAATAGCTTGTTATAAAATTTTGCAAACGGGTCATTTTTCTCCTTCATTGAAGTGCGCTGATTAGGCGGCACTGATGGCTGCATTGGTGGGCACTGATGGGCTGCATTGGTGGGCACTGATAGGCTGCATTGGTGGGCACTGATAGGCTGCACTGGTGGGCACTGATAGGCATAGTTAAGGCGGCACTAATAGGCACAGATAAGGCGGCACCGATGGGCACAGATAAGGCGGCACTGATGGGCAAAGATGGGCACAGATAAGATGGCATGGATGGGTGGCACGGATAAGTGGCACGGATGGGTGGCACGGATGGGCACTGATAGGTACCACTGATAGATGGGACTGATGGGCACTGATAGGTGGCACTGATAGGTGGCTCTGATAGGTGGCACTGCTGGGCACTGATGGGCGGCACTGCTGGGCACTGATGGGCGGCACTGGGGTGCAGCACCTTTGAGGCACATTGTGGGCACTGTGGGTGGCACTGTTGGTGGCACTGCTGGATGGCACTGTGGGTGGCACTGTGGGTGGCACTGTGGGTGGCACTGTGGGCACTATGGGCACTGCTGGGTGGCACTGATGGGGGGCACTTACTTTTATTCAGGATGGCACTGCGGTGGGCAGGTGGGCACTGGCAGGGGGCAGGTGGTCAGCTGTATTGCTGGCCGTGATCGGGACTGATGTCCCGATCACGGCCGCCGGTGATCGGCTTTTTTTTCTCTCCTCGCGCTGTCAGCGCGAGGAGGAATAATAGCCGATTACCGGCTCCGTTCTATCACATGATCAGCTGTCATTGCCTTACACGGATCGGTGATCAGGCGAGTCTCACGGACTCGCCGATCACAGAGCGCGCCGCGCGCGCCCCTCAGGGCGCGCCGCGCGCAGGCCGCTCGTACCCGGGACGACGTCAATAGACGTAGTCCCGGAAAAGTAGATCCGCGCTAATGCCGTCATTTGGCAATAGCGCGGATCCCAAGTGGTTAAAGGGGTTGTAAAGGTTCATGTTTTTTCACCTTAATGCATCCTATGCATTAAAGTGAAAAAACATCTTACGATCACTGGCCCCCCAGCCCCCCTAATTTACTTACCTGAGCCCTGGAAAGTCCCGCGTTGTGAACGCACTCTTCCTTTGCTCGGTCTTCTCGGCTCTTCTTGGCTCCTCATTGGATAGATTGATAGCAGCACAGCCATTGGCTCGCGCTGCTGTCAATAAACTCCAATGATGCAAGGGCCGGGGGGGCAGGGCCGAGTCCTGTAGTCGGCGGTTATGGATGCCGAATACAGGACTCAGGAACACGCCCACAAGGTAACCCCCTTGGGAGAGCGCTTCCCAGAGTGGGTTATCAGAAGCGAAAAGGAGCCGAGACAGTCACCGAGGGACCCCAGAAAACGAGGATCAGGGCCACTCTGTGCAAAACGAGCTGCACAGTGGAGGTAAGTATGACATGTTTGCTATTTAAAAAAATAAATAAAAAAACTCGAACCTTTAGTGTCACTTTAACTGACTAGATCAATATCCCAGGAGTTTAATTGACTTGATCCTACACACTCATTAAAAAGTGTTCCTTTACATTTTTTGGGCAGTGTATTTCAGTCATGTTTATTTATGGATACCTAATATCATTTGCACGGGTGTTCTATTTATATATTTTTATGTTCTACTTTTTGTCTACTGTTTTTTTGTGTTTCTGAAGGCTTTTTACCATCATGCATAGAATGCACGAAGATAAACACTTTATCTATCTAGCTATCTATTGTGCAGGATGCCAGGGATGTGTCCTGTATGGGAGGTATGTGTGCCCATTATTTGGGTTGATGTCTCTTTAAAGTTACCTGACTCGGTGTAGGCCTATATGTGTGTGTGTGTGTGTGTGTGTGTGTGTGTGTGTGTGTATATATATATGCATTTAAAAAAAAATATATATATGCATTTTTTAGCCAAATATTTTTATATATTATGGCCATTGTGTTTATTGGTGTGATATTTAACAGAAAAACATTTCTCGGTAAAAAAAAGCCTGTTTGACCAATGAACCTACTGTAGCCTAGAAGACTCTTAAATTATAAATCTATAAAAATAATTAATTGACCTTCATCAATTATTTGTGTTTTTTTTTTATTCTTATAAAGGTATATAAATATTTATTTTTTCAAGATTTAACTGTGCTACCATAAAGATAGTGAGAGATTTTTGCCTTTGTTCAGTCCGTCCTTATTCATTCCAGAGTATAATCAGCACTTATGGGTCTCCATTGCAAATGTCACAAGGTTAATGACTTTTAATTACTATGCAGCAAATAGAGGGACTCAGCTCTGGTGAATAGGACTAGATGGATTTAATCCTCCTGAGCGGTGGCTGTCTACACATTCACATATTAATCCAGCTCCTGGTGACAGTTGACAGGAGACCGAGGATGAATATTACTGCTTAATTATGTCAAGCTGATATTGTTGCAGTAGATCCACAGATGTGAGATAAGTGCCAAAAGCAGCTGGATTAGGTGACAAATTCATGCCTGCAACTTGCCTAAAGTGGAACTTCACTCTCTCAATCAACGCTGACTATTTTTAATCATTATGCTGCTAGCATTAGTAAATAGATATATTATATTTACTAGGCTTGACCTATATTTGTTTACATTTCTTCAGTTACTTCCTGGTTCTTGCCTAGGGAAATGATGTCATACATCCTAGGAGTCTTCAGGAGGGGAGGAGGGGCTTACTCAGATAAGCACACTCAGGAAGTAAATGCTACATGAATAATCTGCCAATACTCAAGATGACGGCAGACAGATATTCTAGAGGGGGTGTTTTTCAAAGTGATTTTTCAATAAAATAAAGCATGGAGACGTGGATGAATGGGGGAGTTTGCTTTGAATATTAAAAATTAATTAAATAGCGTTTTTGGTTTGTGGTGCTCAGATGCAGTGTAGTTCTGTTTAAAGTGGAACTTCAGTCATTTTTTCAACTTTCCATCTATTAAATCCTCTGCCCTTGTTGCTTTAACTTTAGATAGTAAAACATTTTTTTGCTGCCAGTAAATACCGTATACAGCCTACTTCCTGTTTCCTGTCTGGAAAAATGCCTAGGCTTATGACATCATGCACAGCTCTCTCTCTCTCACTCTCTTGAGAGTTTGCCAGGAAGGGAGGGGGATGAGTCATAAGAGGGCCAGTCAGAGCTGGGGGGTTGCAGAGCTGGAGGTGTCCATCTATGTGACTCTGTTTAAATCCAGGAAGTAAACAGGCAGCTGCTTCAGCTGCCCACAGTTAAAATGGATGCAGCCAGACTCAGTGGAGGGAGATTTCTGCAGCATATTTGGCAAGTACAGAATCACACTATATCTAAAATAATTTGCAAAGTGGTTGGAAGGAAGCTTCTGAATGGCAAAGATGTTTTTATTCCAAATTATGTGAGCAGACTGCAGTTCCTCTTTAAGTACACTATGGGGAATATTTACTAAAGGCCAATCCACTGTGCAATTCGAGTTCACTGCAAGTGCACTTGGAAGTGCAGTCACTGTAGCTCTAAGGGGGTCATGCAAGCACAATAAAAACAGCATGGCTGCTTGCAAATCAGCAGAGCTTCCCCTCATTTCATATCTTCCCCTCAGATCTAAAGTGACTGCACTTCCAAGTGCACAGTGGATTTGCCTCTAGTAAATCACCCCCAATGCCTGCTGTACATATATACTGTATATGTTGTGACTTTGAAGTGGTTTACCAGGGTTATGGCTGAACAGCAAATCTGAGCAACTGATTAGCCATTGGATCACTTTTGGAAGCCACTTTTTTTTAAAGCATAAGATCAGTCTTTTCTTTTCCCCTTTTTTTTCTTTTTTTTTTTTTTTTATATCGTTTGCTTTCAAAGGTAGAGGAGAGATTTGAGGTCAGATCTCTCCATAAAGAAGACCTGTCATCCCTTATTTCTATTACAAGGGATCTTTATGTTCTTTGTAAAAAATAGGGATAGTGTAAAAAAATAAACACATTTTAAGCACCCCCATCTCTCCGTGCTTGTGCGCAGAAGTGAACGTATATGTAAGTCCTGCAGGCATATGTTAATAGTGTTTTCACCACACATGTAAAGTATCGCCTTGAACAGTATAGCAAGATGATCATTGCCCTGATTACATCCCTAGATGTCCCCCTGTGAGGAGATGCCGGTGATCGGCTCTCCTCCTCTCACATTCTGTCAGTGTGAGGCGAGGAGCGCCGATTACCAGCATCTCCGTGTTTACATGTGACCGGCTGTGATTGGACACAGCCAATCACATGGTTAAAGAGCCATGGACACAGCTCTTTACTCAGATTGGGGTCACGTCGTGTCCTAGCAACACAGCACGGCCGCAATTGCCGCTCTGTGTGCCCCTGAGATCGCTGTGCTGCATGCCCACTTCCGAACCAGCGGTGTACCTATACCTACAGCTGCAGGCATCATCCCAGTACCATTCTTTTAGAGGCAGCGGTCAGCTCTCTTGTAAAAGATATCCTAGAGGATAACTAGCCACTGGATTGCTTTTACAAGCAGCGGGAGAGGACCTCCCCTCCCTCCCTGCCTCCCACAGCCTATTGCAGCTTTCTCAGGATCTCCCATCCCACTGGGAGATCTGAGCAACCAGCCAGCGCTTCTGCCAGCTTATTGGAGTGCCAGACAAAGCCTGGATTGGCTATGATTGGTTCTTGGCTATGGTAACCCTCAAGTGAGGACCTGACATCCCTTCTGGTTTACCCAAATGTCAATGGTGCTGTTTTAAAAAAATCTAAAACACAGATCTTGGTTTGATCGAATGCTTTTGGGAGAGGAGGGATTTGGGGTCTTCTAGACCCCAGATCTCTCCATAAAGAGTACCTGTCACAGGCCTATTGCTATCAAAAGGATGTTTACATTCCTCGTGACAGCAATAAAAGTGCTAAAAAAAGAAATTTAAAGCAACAGTGTATAAAAAATAAAAAAATTAATATAAAAAAAATATTTAAGTGCCCACCTGCTCGCACGCAAAGGTAAAAGCACTACATGCCAACAGCAATCGTCCCACACATGTGAATTGTCATTGCGAACATCAGATCATGTTTAGTAATTCTCTGTAAATCTTAGACACCTTTCACACAGATGTTTTCAGGCACTTTTGGGCTAAAAAAAGCGCCTGTAAAGCACCTGAAAAACAGCTCCCTTGCCGTCTCAGTGTGAAACCCGGAGGAATTTCACATTGAGGTGATGCGCTGGCAGGACGTTAAAAAACTCCTGCAAGCAGCATCTTTGGAGCGGTGAAGGAGCGATGTATACACCACTCCTGCCCATTGAAATGAATGGGCACCGCTGCTGAACTGCCGCAAAAGCGCTGCTGCTTTAGCGTTTTGCAGGTCGTTTTAACCCTTTTTCGGTCACCAGTGGGGGTTTAATGCTCCCCGTTATTGGCTAAAATCCCCTGCAAAAACGACGGTAAAGCACCGCTATTTTTACCGCCAACGCCCCAGTGTGAAAGGGGCCTTAGGGCTGTAGTGGCAGTTCACCAATCTTCACTATAACACTGGAAATCAACATTTTAGAATTAAACATCAGATTTTTTAATGTAGTGTTTAGTTCTCGCCATTCTATAAATAGATGGATAGGCGAGTATAAAGTATAACAGCATTGCCTGCCAAGAGCAGCAAGGGGATAATTATTGTGCAAAGAATCATGGCCGCAGTATGTGTACACCCCCATCCATTGCCTTTAAAAGCTTAAAGGTAAGCAGTTGGGGGGCGGCATGTGTTTATCCCACCTCCCAAGCAGAGATGTTTTGTAAACAGGCCTTAAAGGAAGAAAAAGGCCTACGAATCAAACAGTTCAGTTTAAAAGACTAACACACAAAGGATAAGAAATATAAACAGGTACACTGCAGCAAATTGGTCAGCCTACATCCTGGCCTCCTATCCCCACACAAGGTGTCGGTCCGGTTTTCAGCTGAAAAGATTAAAATAATAGCAGATACCTCAATAAAAATTACAGTAATTAAAAAAAAAAAAATAGCAGATGATCGCACACTGATATGATGGAAAGTCCATTCACTTTATTGGTAGCTAAATCTTCAAAACATCACAATATACACAGGAGAGATGGGGGAATTGCCAGTGACTGCTGGACTTTCCATTGCATCAGTGTGCGTCCATCTACTATTATTGACACAAAGGATAAGGATTCTTTTATCAAACCACAAGTGACAATTCTTTTCAGTTGAGTTCAATGAGATTTGAAAAATACAGTAACAGCTAAAATAAAAATCCTTATTTGGTAAAGCTTTGTGAATGGAACCTGTATGGTACATTCATGTCTGACTGTTATATAAACCACAAAGTAACCTACAGGGCTAAGAAATTTTATTGGAAACCCATGGATGCCAACA
The DNA here is from genome assembly GCF_037356315.1 of Lithobates pipiens. Lineage (NCBI taxonomy): Eukaryota > Metazoa > Chordata > Amphibia > Anura > Ranidae > Lithobates > Lithobates pipiens. The sequence continues at coordinate 155,857,647 of NW_027507764.1, read as the reverse complement.
GAATTCATCTTACACTGATCTGACTTCAGCAAATTGAAATCTGAACATATGAGATGCTAGACTTTGTACTTATTATTAGTACTTAAAGCGGAGCTCCACCCTAAAGTGGAGCTTCCGCTCATTGGAACCCTCCCCCCCTCCGGCGCCACAATTGGCACCTTTCAGGGGGGAGGGGGTGCAGGTACTTGTACAGTACAGGTATCTGCACCCACTTCCGGCATAGATATCTGCAGAATCTACGCCCCTTTCCGCAGAATCTACGCCCCTTTCCGAAGGTCCCCCGCTGTCTGCTGGGAAACACACGGATCCCAGAGACAGCGGGGACCATCCTTATTGCGCAGCACAACTCGCGCATGTGCAGTAGGGAACCGGGAAATGAAGCCGCAAAGGCTCCACTCCCTGATTCCCATACCCAAGATGGCGGCGGCAGCACCCGAGAGACGATCGAGAGATCGGCTTCGGGTGCCGACATCGCGGGCGTGCTCGGCGGGTAAGTGTCATTATTTTAAAAGTCAGCAGCTGCAGTATTTGTAGCTGCTGGCTTTAAAAAAATAAATAAATGGCGGACTCCCGCTTTAAAGTGATACTAAAGTCTCATTTATTTATTTTTTTATTTAAAAATAAAAAACATGTTATACTTACCTGCTCTGTGCAGTAGTTTTGCACAGAGCAGCCGGAACCTCCTCTTCTCGGGTCCCCCCGCCGACGCTTCTGGCCCCTCCTCTTCTCCAAGTGCTCCCATAGGAATGTGCTTGCTATGGGGGTACTCGTGTGCGTGTTAGCTGCCAAGCACCGCTCTGTGGGGTTGATTTACTAAAGGCATATAGACTGTTCACTTTGCAAAGTGCAATTGCACTCTGCAAGAGCACTTGCTCCAGAGCTTAGTAAATGAGCAGAAGCTCTGCTGACTTTCATCATGCAATCATGTACAAGCAAAAATGCTGTTCTTGTGCACATCGCTGGATCAGGATTGCACTCGGGCTTGGGTACGTATTAGGGAGTGGCTGCAGGAGGAGCTGCATCCTGAAGGTTTTTTTTTACCTTCATGCATAGTAAAAAAACCTTTATCCTTTAAAATTATTGATACAGCCACCAGATGATTGGTAAGCTGCCATTTTTACTGTTTTTGGGTATAATACCACTTTAAGGTATGATGAGCTATGTGAAGACATCTCTGTTTAAGGTAAGAGGGCTGTTGAGACCCCAGGATTTTTTTTTTTCTTTTCTTCTAAGCTTTAGATACACTCAACAGGGTTGTAAAGCAGACTGCATCTCCAGTTCTGCCGTTGTGTTCTTTAATGCAAAGCAATCTCATCCTAAGAGGCATCAACTGAAGAGGCATACTTGATGTTTTGTAACCGATAAAAGGACTTCTAATATTGTAGAATGTATCAAGGCTATTTCCAAGCTCAACACCTTTGTGGCTGTTACACTTAAAAAATTAGAACACAGATGGGCTTCAAAAAGGGCTACTAATACAAGTTTGTTATATCTGTTGATTAGTGGTTTATTTATTTATTACAGATATTAATATGGTGCCAACAATTTACTCTACGTGCTATACATTTATATCAGTCCCTACCCTCAAGGAGCTTCGGCTGACAAACATGTTAAAGTGGAGGTTCACACAAAAATTGCACCTCCGCTTTTCGGAACCCCCCCCTCCAGTGTCACATTTGCCACCTTTTAGGGGGGTGCAGATACATGTCTAAGACAGGTATTTGCACCCACTTCCGGCCATAGACTCCCACGGGAGTCTATGCCTCTCCCTGTTCTGCCGCGCTGTCTGCTGGGACACACACGGGTCCCAGAGACAGTGCGGACCATTCTCATTGCACTGTGCGGCTCGCGCATGCGCAGTAATGAACCGGGAAGTGAAGCCGCAACACTTTACTTCCTGATTTCCTCCCTGAGAATGGCACCGGTAGCAGCCAAGAGCCAAGCAATTGCTCGGCTTTGGCTGCTGACATCACTGAACCCTGGGACAGGTGAGTGTCTATTTATTAAAAGTCAGCAGCTGCAGTATTTGTAGCTGCTGGCTTTTAATATTTTTTTTTTTAGGTGGACTCCCTCTTTAAGATTTCTGTAGCTCAGAGGAATCCCCTGATTTTCCTATCCAGACTATACAGCGTGGATAGGCGAATCTACAGCCCTGGCTATTGTATTCTGACAGCCATCACCCAAGGCTCTCAGAATACCTGAACAGTGCCTGCAGCCGATTGTATACAGAGTTTGGCTAAGAATTTTTAGCCGGCTCCATCGACAAAAGTTGATTGTCAAAAAGGGTGTTGCCTAGAGGGCCACCAACAGAATGAGTTTTGGCTGATTCAACAGGAATCTATACGTATGGCCAGACTTACGCCCACCATAAATTGATCAAATGCTGCTGAACCAACCGAGATTTGAACCATGTATGGGCAGGCTGAATGTACACCCAGCCTGCTTGATTTTACATGCGGTTATTGCTAGTTGCAGCCACTAGCAATAATCACTGTGTTCTCCTAGTGGGGGTGGCTTCTTCCGCCCCCCTGCCGGGGGAACACAATGACTCAGCGGGAGAGATTTCCCTGTCAACCCGCGGTTGTAAAAAAGAAAATCACTTCATGTATGGTATGTATGGTCGGCCTTAAGCTGGCCACATATGGATCAAAGTTCAGCTGGTTCAGCAGCTGCTGTTGCCTTTGTGCCGGTTAAAACTGAGAGAGAGCAGCCATACAGGACTCAGGTATTTGGGGGGCCGATACTGGAAAGTGTTTTTTTTTTTTTACCTTAATGCAGAGAATGCATTAAAGTGTTTGTAAACCTCAGAGATGAACAAAGCATATCCCTCTATAATGTGTACTTGTTTCAATAAAAAGCACTTTGGGGTTGATTTACTAAAGCTAAATAGACTGTGCCCTTGTCAAAGTGTAGTTGCACTCTGCAGCTGCAGTTGCTCCAGAGCATAATAAATGAGTTAAGGCTTCACTTTGCAAAGAGCACACAGTCACGTGCACATGATTGGATGATGGAAGTTAGCAGAGCTTCTGTTCACTTACTAAGCTCTGGAGCAATTGCACTTGCAGAGTGCAACTGCACTTTGCAAAGTGCACCCTCCTTTTGCCTTTAGTAAATCAACCCACGATCTGAATTCCGGACAGAAAAAGACAGATGAGAGCTTTTCATCGGAAAATGCGACCGTGTGTAGGCTCCATCGGAATTTAGCTGTCCGAATTTCTGCTAGCCAAAAATTGCTGACAGGGGAGGGAGCTCCAGCAGAGTGAAAGCCTCATCTCTGTTCCTGTGTGCTGCGTGGAGGGGGTTCTTCCCTCCAATCAGCTCTCAGAGCTCTCCTCACTTGGCCCTGCAGAGTGCAATTTCAGCTCTCCACCCCCTTTTTCTGAACTCTCAGACAAAGTTATAAATTAAGCACTTTGAACAGAGGTAGAGAAAACTGCAGATAAACAGGTACTGTGGAAGGATTTGTTTAATCTCTGTGTATCACCCAAGGATAGTCCCTTCTCTGGTTATATGTAAGGCTCCATTCACACCTGACCGTGGGCAGAATCGCCGCAAGACAGAGCAACTCGTTTACGATGCCGTTATTTGTAATGGCACCCCAATCAGTGAAGGAAAAAAAATTACTTATTTAAAAAGTTTACTGACAGAAACTAATAAAAACATATTTTTTCAAAATTTTTGGTCTTTTATTTTTTCCAACAAAAAACAAAAAACAGGAGTGATTAAATACTACCAAAAAAAAGCTCTATTTGTGTGAAGAAAATGATAAAACATATAGTTACAGTGTAACATGGCCATGCAATTGTCATCAAAGTGTGACAGTGCTGAAAGCTGAAAAATGGCCTGGGCAGGAAGGGGGTGTAAGTGCAGAGTAAGTGGTTAAAGAACAAGATACCAATTATGATCTTTGCCCTCGTTATATTTTATCCAGCAAACAAATGAATGGCGTATTTGTTATAGTATCTAATAACATGGGATGCCAATTGGGTGAGGTTTGATCAAATAAAAACAAGCTTTTACAATTAAAAAATCAAAGCAGCACACAATAATTTTAACAGCACAAACTGGCACAAACGCAGCACTAACCAACCAGCAACCAACCACCAATAACTTAAAAACAAAAAGCAATAGAACTGAGATTTAGGCCTCATGTACACAGCTGCTGGTAAACAAACATTTACATTAGTTGCCAACATTGTAAAAAAAAAATCGGGACACTTTTATGGCAGTAGGCAGAGTTGTATTATAATTAGTGGGCGGGGCATGCGGTTATAAGTGTGGCATAGAAAAAGGTGAAACGTGGCAAAATATGGGCGTGGTTTATGTAAAATAGCGGGTGTGGCTTACATGGGGCGTGGCTCAAAGGGGTGTGGTTAGAGTCTGAGATGAATGAGGGGGGGGGGAGAGGGAAAGGAAGGGGGAGAGGGAAAGGAGGGACAGCAGCCCCCCGATCCTACACCACAACAGCAATATTTGTTTTCCAGAGTTTGACAATCAGCAGATAAAGATACTCCAAATATCTGGTGTTAGTGCTTCAATCATCCCGGTGCCATGATTGTTATGGTGTCAGGATGATTGAAGCGCATTATTTTTATTATTACATTGTAATATGAAATTAAATCATTCATTCAACTCACCATAATGCAGAATTAGTGGGAGCCATGAGTGCGTCACTAGCCACGTTGCCTGCCACCAGATGCCATCAGGTGCCCCCAGCGGAGTCTGTCCTTACATCAGGTGCCCCATCAGAGGTACCTTCCTCACATCTGTGTCCATCAGTGGAGCCCCTCCTTACATCTGGTGCCCCTCTGACATTCAGACCGGCCCCCACATCTCCAGACCGGCCCCCACATCCACAGACTGGCCCCCACATCTCCAGACTGGCCCCCACATCTCCAGACTGGCCCTCACATACTGCACAGACTGGCCCCCACATACTGCACAGACTGGCCCCCACATACTGCACAGACTGGCCCCCACATCCACGGACTGGCCCCCACATCCACAGACTGGCCCCGACATCCACAGACTGGCCCCGACATCCACAGACTGGCCCCCACATTCACAGCCTGGCCCCGACATCCACAGACTGGCCTGACATCCACAGACTGACCCCCACATCCACAGACTGGCCCCCACATACTGCACCAACTGGCCCCCACATCCACAGACTGGTCCCAACATACTGCACGGACTGGCCCCGACAGGACATATGATCTCCTGTCCTCCAAGCCGTCGTTGCCATGCTGACTTTGAACTGCGGCGCTGCAGCATCTGAGCTCCATTGAAGACCAGCTTCTGGTCTTCTTTAAAATGGCGGCCGGCGGAGACATTGTCTCCACCAGCCGCGGACCTCTAGCGGCCGGCGGCAAAAAACAGGAAATTTGAATTTCCCGGGACAAACCGAATTTCCCGGGACATTTCCCGGGACAAAATTAATTCGGGACAAATGTCCTAATCCTGGGAATGTACCGGGAAATTCAGGACAGTTGGCAACTATGCATTTAGGAGCAGTTGGAAAATTTTTTTCAACTGCTCCTGAACGCTCCTGTACATTATCTTATCAGTACATGCACACAGGGTCGTTCATAGTCATTTATAGGCAGTTGCGTTTAGGGTTTTTTTTTTGGAACCCCAAAAAAATGCATCCAGAAGCTGTATTTAGAATGCGGCTAACCGTGTTTAGCCATGTTATCGTCTATTAGCATTTTTAAAGGGAAACCTTTTATTTATTTATTACTTTTGAGCCTGGAAAATGCTAAAAACACACCAAAAACTCAATAATCACAGTATGCAAGCTTGATATACCATTAGGGATGAGCTCAGGCATGTTTGCATGGAACACGTGCAGAGCCCGCCAGGAAGTCGGAACAGCGCTGCGCTAATCACAGGCAGCGAGACATTGCCCTGATGCGCGGCTGCAGAGATCGGGCAATGTCTCACTGCCTATGATTAGCGATGCGCCGACTTCCTGGTGGGCTCTACACGTGTTCCATGTGAACACGCCTGAGCTCATCCCTAAATACCATGTGACATTCCTCTCATCAGCCAATTATGCTGTACAATACACAACTTGCATTACTTGACGCTGAAGTCGAACGCAAACACGGCTAAACGTGGCTGGTAAACACTGCTAAACACACGTTTTTATACGTGGATTACTAGCTGTGATGTGCCAGCGTTCAGGAGAGGTTGAGAAATGTCCCGTGTACATGAAGCCTTAAAGAGGAAGTAAACCCTCTTAAAAGAAACGAGAAAAAAAAACTCTGCAAGAAAAAGGCATAATGAGCTAGTATGCATAGTGCGCATGCTCGTGGAAGCTGCTGGTAATGGCACGGAGATTGCACATAGGTGCCATTGCTTCAGTTTTCCCCAGTGCGCATGTGCCGATGACAGGCTTACCTGTAGCTACCTAAACCTGCATGGTTTAGGACAGGGGTGCCCAACCTTTTGAAGAGCAAGGGCCACTTAAGCGACTTAGCGGGCCACAATGAGCAGATGACAGTTCTGCGTCCACTCTGTGTATGCAAAGCCGACATAGACACAGCCCACTCTACTCTATGGGCCCTCTCATCTGATCAAATGGAAGGGAAAGGATCCACTTTCCGTTTTTCCGTCCACAGACACAAGTCTGTTTACATCTGCCGCTCCATAGAGGTGAATGGAGGGTCTGATTGGGTCAGACAGATCATGGTAAAGGGGCTAAGGCTACTTTTACACTGATGGTCTGCGGTCTACCCGCACCTTTGGCTTTCCTGCAGGTTAGCTGTACTTTACCATAGAATTCTATGATATCCTGCAAGTGTGGTGCACTTTCTGAATGTGCACCAAACCCACAGATAAAACCAGAAGTCTATGCGCTACACATGCAGATCAGTTTAAAAGCAGCCCAGTAACCACTGCAGAACAGATACGTCAATATATACACTGTGATTTTAGTAATAAACTTTCTGTCCCAGGCAGAATGCACTTGGTATCACTCCACCTATGACAGGACTCGGTGCTATACAGGAAGCATTGGGTTATGCGGCTCTACTCCGCAGCTGCTTGCTTCCTCTACCGCTGGCTTCACTCACAATACTGATGCTCTGTCATGGTGGGTAGACAACCTGCGATCTGGGCTTGCCAACCCACCACCTCAGAGCAGGAGGTCGTGGGCCACATCAGAGGGCTCTGCGGGCCACATGTGGCCCCCAGGCCACTGGTTGGGCACCCCTGGTTTAGGAGATATCCTGGGTAGCTGCAGGTAAGCCTTATTATCGGCTTAACTATAGCATAAGGTTGTAAAATAGGGTTTACAACCAATTTAAACAGCACAATGGAGGCACCAACCAGCCCCGTTTCATGTCTTTTGTCTCTATTGGGGGGGCTGGGTGACCTTTGGTGACCTTTATTAAATCAACAATAACTGAAAAAGAAAAGGAGATAGAATGGAAAGTAAAAAGCACAAACGTGGCATTAACCAACCAGCCTATTTTCATTTATTTTGGCTGTCGTAGGGGGTGTCAGGGAAGGCTTGCCCATAGCACAAATTATGTCTCCCGGTGCATACATGCGCCAAATTCTGTGCCAGCTCATCTGCCACCATCTGGTCCTGCTGCCACATCCACCTGCTGACTGCTACCACCATGCACTCTACTGGACTGGTCACATAACTCGCTGTGGCCCCCGAGCCAGAGCTCACTAAACAGGTATGTGACAGGAGGGCAGGGTGATATCATCGTCTGGAAAAAACAATTGCTCTTATCCTAATAATAAAAGCAGCACAAATTTTAATTTTTATGACACAAAAAAGCACAAATGTAACACTAACCAATGATATGTTTGTTTTTAAGATTTAATAACATGGGGTGCAAAGTGGGTGGATGTTTTATCAAATAAAAACAAGCTGTTATAACTAAAAAACCATAAAAGCACAAATAAATATTTTAGCAGCACAAACCACCACAAATGTGGCACTAACCCAACCAGCATGATTTTGTATCTTTTGGGTGTTCTAGGGGGGCTGAGTGATCTTTGGTGACCTTTATTAAATAATTAATAATGCAAAAATGATAAAAGATAGAATGGAGAATTAAATGGCACCAACCAGCACTAACCAACCACTAACTAACCACTAACCAACCAGCCTGGTTTTGTTTCATTTGGCTGTTGTAGGGGGGCTGGGTGATGTCATAGTCTGGAAAAAACTATTGCTAATATCGTAAAAATAAAAGCAGCACAAATGTAAATTTAAACAGCACAAACCTAGCACTAAAGAAACATACTTGAGTTTGTGTTTGTACTGATTATAGGGGGGACAAAGTGAGTGGGGTTTGAAAAAAACAACTTATAACTTAAAAACCATAACAGCACGAATAAAAATGTTAGTAGCACAGCACAAACCAACACAAATGTAGAACTAAAGAAACATACTTGAGTTTTTATTTGTGCTGATTGTAGGGGGAGCAAAGTGGGTGGGGTTTTTAAAAAAAACACTGTTATAACTTAAAAACCATAACAGTTCAAATACAAATTTTAGCAGCACAAACCAGCACAAACATAGCACTAACCAACGAGACCAGTTTTGTGTCATTTGGCTGTTGGCCTTTGGTGACCTTTAATAAATCATTAATAACGCAAAAACTATAAAAGATAGAATGGAAAATGAAACAGCACAAATCAGCACAAACGCAGCACTAACTAACCAGCCTGGTTTAGTGCCATTGGGCTGTTTTAGGAGGGCTAGGTGATGTCATAGTCTGGAAATAACAATTGCTAATATTTCAAAAATAAAAGCAGCACAAATGTAAATTTTTATGGCACAAAACAGCACAAACATAGCACTAAAGAAATATACTTGAGTTTTTATTTGTGCTGATTGTAGGGGGGCCAGCTTCACTGAGCTGTCTGATTGTGGGTTAGTGAAGGAGATGGCGCAGTATCTGAGTGAGATGGCAGATTGGAGAAAGTACGCTTCGGGTGTCTATGTTGACCCGAGAGACGGAAAACCTGTCGTGACCGATACCAGAGTGCGGCACACATTCAATGGTCAGTTTGCTTTATATACAGCTGGAGACTATGAGTCTCTGGGGGTTATCTGCAGAAAATTTACTGGCCTAACCAAGCAGTTGAGGCAGTGGATCATTTGTGGATGCTGCAGGGAGCATCTGTTCGAGGTTGCCTCCCCAACTCTACCTCCCAGAGTTCTACAAGTAGATTGGGGCTGGAACTTTGCTGTCCCCTCGGAAAGTGATGTCCACAGCCTGTCGGCTGTCACCCAGGTTGTGACGGATGCTGCTTCCTCCCCCATAGGGATTACCCCAGGACCCAGCGCATCGACCACTGGAAGGACCGAGGTCGGGCCAGGTTGCTCAAGTTAATGACTGAGTTACCCGAGAGAAAAGTACCGGGGCCGGATACCGGCGACGGCGATGACGAAAAATAAAGCGGGCCACCGCTAGCAAAAGAACGGCAAAAGAGCAGGAGATATCGGAAGACCCTCAAAGTCGTAAGAAGACCACCGGAGCTGCCTAATAAACTACTTTAAAAACCTGTGTAGTGTGTTTTTTTATTGATGCTTTTTCTCCCAGGTGAATGGGTAGGGGTACGATGTACCCCATACTTATTCACGTAGGGTGGTGGGACGGGATCTGGGGGCCCCCTTATCAAAGGGGGCTCCCGGATTCCAATAAGCCCCCGCCCGCAGACCCCGGCAACCAATGTCCAGGGTTGTCGGGAAGAGGCCCTTGTCCTCATCAACATTGGGACAAGGTGCTTTGAGGTGGGGGGGCTGCAGGGGCCCCCCTTCCCCAAAGCACCCACCTCCCCATGTTGAGGGCATGCGGCCTGGTACAGTTTAGGAGGGGGGCCTCTCGCTCGTCCCCACCCCATTTCCTGACCAGCCGGGCTGCGTGCTCAGATAAGGGTCTGGTATGGATTTTGGGGGGGGGCACTCCGTTTTTTCGGTGTAGGGGGTTTCCCTTAAAATCCATACCAGAACTAAGGGCCTGGTATGCCCCTGTAGGGGCATTCTGTCTCACGCTCAATGCAATAGGAAAATGTGTTTTTCCTATTGCAGCAAGCGCGAGATGTACAGTACTGGAAACATTCACGCGGGCAGGTACTGTAGCTTCCCTTGAGTCGTATTTGGTCCGTTGGACTAGCATATAGACAAAGGAGCTTCCCGATAGGAACTGAGTCCGGTGGACCAAGATTTAAAACGTGTTCTATTTCTAGGTCCCATGGACTTTTGGGAAGAAAAAGTCAGACGGAGCCCACACACGATCGAATTGTCCGATGGATTCCGGTCCACTGGACCAAGTCTGCCGGAAAGTCCAATCGTGTGTACGCATCATAAGGGTTTACAACCACTTTCAGGCTTGGTCCACATATGAGCTGCATTCATCGCACAGCAGGGGTCTGGTGCGTGCTGGTTCACTGTTTCAGGTCCGATTTCAGCCCGAATTTTGGGCTCAATTCAGCCCTGAAACAGACCAAAAAAGCTTTTCCTGCAAAATGCAGGACCTGCTGCGGAGATATGTGAACCGGCTCCATAGAGAGACATTCTCCTGCTATGCGAATTGGATGTGGAGAAATACGCATCCAATTCGCAAAGGTGTGAACTCAGCCTAAACATTTACCTTTAGGACCACTCTAAGTTTGTTAACTCTTTGTATAATTGTTCTGCTAGCAGACCTTTCTGTGATCCAGGGAATGCAAATCGGTCAGGTCTAATTGCATACCTCCTAACATTTTGAGATGGGAATGAGGGACACCTACTAGCAAACGTATGTAGGCACATGACACACTTCCTGCCACACACCCTTAAAGGAGAATTAACCAAAAAAAATTAAAAAAAATAACCACTACTACCTTTTTATGTTGGCTTTTAAAATTTACAAATTCAGCAATTTAGAATTTGGATGAAAGGTTTAGCACTGGGAAACACTTTTTGAAAGATAAAAAGTGCATTTATATTGCTCAGACCAAAATGAGGGACAAATGAGGGGGAAAGAGGGACAGAGGGACATTGTTCCAAATCTGGGATAGTCCCTCCAAATCAGGGACAGTTGGCAGCTATGTAATTGGATGTAAATTAACTTTCCAATTTTCTTCCTCTGTGTTTGCTTTGTTTTCCTCCTGCACCCCAAAAGCAAACATAATGCTATACAGGCAATGACCCAGTAAGCATCCACCCTGGGATCCCAGCATTTAAAATGGAAGTAAACCCTTCCAAACAACTTTGACCTACAGGTAAGCCTAGATTAAGGCTTACCTGTAGGTCCAAGTAATATCTCCTAAACCTATATGGTTTAGGAGATATTTGCCCGAAAATGGGCACCGCTGTCTACGGCGCATGCGCCGTAGACAGCGGCGCGCAGGCGCACTAAATGCGGCAAGTCCAAGAATGGATTTGCCAAATTTGTCTACTCCCGTGCGCATGCGCGGGAGTGACGTCATCGCGGCTCCGGCGAATGGCAGCGTCGGAGCTCCGAGACGCGACTCCCGTGCGCATGCGCGGGAGTGACGTCATCGCGGCTTCTCCGCTGTCATTCGTCGGAGCTGCGAGAGACGCCACAACCAAGATGGATGCGGCGGACTACAGGTGACAGCGGCGACTTCGCTGGCTCCTGTGTCAGGTAAGTGACACATAATGAGCTACTATGCGATGCATAGTAGTCCATTATGCTTTACCTTTGCAGGGAAAAAAAGAGGAAGTAAACCCATCAGGGTTTACTTCCTCTTTAAGGTTAAGGCTACAATGCTAAGCACTTCTTCTTGGGAAATGTCCTGGTTTTTAATTACCTTGCACATGATCAGCTTTTTGGCCTCAATGCAGGTTTACCAAGCAAAGGTAAATATTTACTCCTGTAATAGATCAGCCTGAAACAGACTGCAGAAACGGGAGCATAAAATGAACAGAGACAAATGTATATTGCCTACCTATAAAATCTACTTTTGTCTATTCATTAACCTGGTTTTATCAGTGCCCTTTGTAATTATTATTTATTATGGATATTAATATAACACAAATACGTTTCATACTATACATTCAGATTAGTTCCTGCCTTCAAGGAGCCTACAGTCAAAGGTCGCTACGTACTAGGATCAGTTTGTAAAGGATCCGATTTACCTACCAGAGTGTCTTTGGAATGTGGGAGGAAAATTGAGCACCTGGAGAACATCCACAAAAGCGTAGGGAGAGCATGCAAGCTTCATGCAGATAGGGGGGCGGGGGCAGTAAAACCACACAGCTGAGCATCATTTTTACTCTCCCCCAACTGCTGCTTCTTAAGTGGGAAATGCAGTGGACAAAGGTGTACACATGTAGTGGCTCCAACAATAACTAAACCAGCATGTCGCGTTTAGTGGCTGCTACTACATGCCAAATATGACCCTTTCAAGCTAATGGGGCTGCACTGAAATGATATGCAATGCATGCTATTGTAGTGTGGTGATGCAGAATTTACCTTCTGCTTACACCAGAATTTCTGCAAAAATATGATTGTTGACACTTTTTTCACTATTTTTCCTATATGATAGCCTTTTCTATAGTTACATAGTTGGCAAGGTTGAAAAAAGACACAAGTCCAATCGGTGTGTGTGTGTGCGCTTTTATGTCAATATTACATTGTATATCCCTGTAGGTTGTGGTCATTTAGGTGCCTATCTAATAGTTTTTTGAAATTATCTATCCTCCCTGCTGAAACCACAGCTTGTGGAAGAGAATTCCACATTCTTACCGCTCTTACTGTAAAGAACCCTCTACGCTGTTTCTGGTTAAATCGCTTTTCCTCTAATTTTAGTGAATGGGCGCGAGTCTTTTTTAAATGCCCTTTTGTGGAAAAGTTTTATCCCTATTGTGGGGTCACCAGTATGGTATTTGTACATTGAAATCATATCCCCTCTCAAGCGTCTCTTCTCCAGAGAGCAGGGGCGTAACTATAGGGGGTGCAGCAGTCGCGACCGCAACCGGGCCCTGTGATACAGGGGGCCCATGCAGCCCCCTCTACATATGGCCGGCAGCAGCATAGGCAGCTAGGGGTACCAGTGCACCATGCATTGCCGCTCAGTCTGATGTCTGTTCCGAGTCCAGCCCACGCTGCACTGCATACTTCTCCCGGGTAAACAAACTTTAAGCACACAGATGCAGTGCAGCCCTATGAGAGCCGGCTCCCCGGAGGACACTGCAGACTTGTCTGCCAGCCCCCCTCCTCCCCCGTCATACACAGATGATGAAAGGTCTTTCTGGGAGATATGCTGATCACCCGTCCAGCACACTGGATGGAGCCCAGGCCAACATGGATGAGTGCGCTGCCTACAGCTTGGTCATGGTTAGTGAGAGGACCCCATCCCCCACACACCATTACATACCCCCTCCATCTCCCCCTGGGGACAGGGACCCCTTCTCACGTGGGGGCAGGAACCCCCACCTCCCCTGGGGACAGGGACCCCTTCTCACCTGCGGGCAGTAACTTCATCTGCCCTGGAGAAAAGGACCTCATCTCATCTGGGGACGGGGACCCCATCCTGCCTAGGGACAGTCCCCCAATGGGGCACCTAAAAAAAAAAAAAAAAACTTTTTTTGTTATACAAATCTATATATACATTGCTTTGCAAAAGTATTCACCCCCCCCCCCCCCCCCCACCCTTGGCTTTTGACCTATTTTGGTAATTACAGCATTTAGTTCAATGTTTTTTTAATCTGAATTATATGTGATGGATCAGAACACAATAGTCTAAGTTGGTGAAGTAAAATTAGAAAAATATATACATAAAACTCTTTTGCAGAAACGATTAACTGATAATTGGCACGGGCGTATGTATTCACCCCTCTGTAAAAGATGAACCGTTCTGTCAAAAAAGAAACAGTTTGGAGTAAATGTCCACATGGATCAAATTTTAGCAAATTTAGCAGGAACGAGACATAATAAATTCCATCCTGTCGGTACCTCCCGGCCCAACAAAAGTCAATTTTTTTCAGCTTTTGTAGGAGTCGAGTAGAAAATTATTGGCTAAATAGTGCCGATATATAACCAGATGCAGGCACTTTTGAGTATTCTGACAGGCGTCGATGCCCATCATCAGAATACATTATTTGGCAATGCTGATTTGTACATCTACATTGTTTAGCCTAGATGGGGGAATCAAATGATTTTGAAAAAAATCTTTGCATGTATGGACAGCTTAATATAGTCATCCTCTATACGGCTGGAGGGTCCAAAAAAATAAGGATTTTTTAAAAAACATGCTGTTGCTGACTAATCAGAAATGCTATTACCTATCCCGGGCATTCCTAGAGAAAGAAAAGGAAGAAGTGTGGTTTTCTAGCCCCAGGACCATTGTACCGAGTTGCACAGACAGTGAAATATATCACACATCACAGGACTCTGTCGAGCTTTCTTATATGTGCGCCATTTAGTTTCACACCTGTGAGGCCTCTATTTTCAGGCCTCTGTGTCAGCCAGCTCTGGCTGCAGGGGAGAGGAGAGAGCTAAACAACAGCTGGTAATGCTTGGGAGTGGTGATGTCACCCATAAGCTAACTATAGCCCCCCCATTGTTGGTGCTTCCTTCTTTCCTCTGCAGTGGCTGCTGGCTGACACAGGGGATCATGTCATGAATGCTGCTGCCAGACTCATCCACCTCACCAATCGTTCTGTGTCTGCTACCCCTCTCTGTCAATCCCTCCACTTGCTCCCGCTTACCCATCTAATTCAATTCAAAATACTAACAATTTACAAATCCATCCAAAATTTTGCCCCCAGCTACATTACTAGCCTAGTCTCAAAATACCAACCTAATCATTCTCTTCATTCCTCTCAAGACCTCCTGCTCTCTAGCTCCCTCATCACCTCCTCCCATGTTCGCCTCCAGGACTTTTCCAGAGCCTCTCAAATCCTATGGAACTCCTTAACCCAACCTGTCCGATTATCTTCTACTCTATTAGCTTTTAGACGATCCCTGAAAACCCTCCTCTTTAGAGAAGCCTATCCTACCCACACCTAACAACTGCATTTGAATTTTCTCCATCAGTTTATCCCCCACAGTTATTACCTTTTTGTATTACTTGACCCTCTCTTCTAGATTGTATGCTCTAATGAGCAGGGCCCTCTGATTCCTCCTGTATTGTGTTGTAACTGTACTATCTTCCCCCATGTTGTAAAGAACTGGACAAGTTGTTGGTGCTATATAAATTAAATTAATCAGCATAGGTGTTGGTCTCCATTCACACCTCAGCGTATTGTAGCTTGAAGCGCGAAGCTCCAAATCACTCAAAGATGTATTTTATTTTATGTTAGGTTTATGGCGTTGAGTTATTTATTATTATTTTATTTTTGTTGTGGGAGTAGTAGGAGTAGGAGTAGTAGTAGTATTAGTAGTATCACCCTAATAAAAATAAATAAAAATAAACCCAAACCTAACCTTAAAGAGGAGTTCTGCCCATCCCTTTAAAATTAAAAGTCAGCAGCTACACATACTGTAGCTGCTGACTTTTAACATTAGGACACTTACCTGTCCTGGAGTCCAGTGATATAAGAATCGCAGGCAATGTTTACGTCACCTGGTCGGATGCTGACGCCGCCATTGCTGGTAAGGGAACCCGGCAGTGTAGCCTTTTGGCTTCACGCCCGTGTCCCTACTGCGTGCGCATTGCGCTCTCTCACTGGCCCGGCAGAAGGGGAGGGAGGAGGATTGGGGCCGAGTTGCTGACGTACTTCGCCGTGACCGGTCTTCCAGAAGTGGGGACAGGGTATCTGTAAAAAACAGATACCTACTCCCCCCTCCCCTGTGAAAGGTGCCAGTTAAGACTAGTTTTAGTTCAACTTTAAAGGGCATTATTTAACATAGAAAAGTGAGAGCTCCTATGACTGATTTGGTTTTGGAGGTTCAAGCTCTAGGGCTTTGATTATAATCCTGACTCTACTAATGATATGAAAAAATAATGCATTTCAAGCGCTCCAACTTAATTGTCTGTGTACGCTGCTCCTCCATACAGTAGATACAGTACAACGAGTAAGCATAGAGTAGGTGAGGAAATGTGTTACTGACAGGGTCACCATGTTAGAATAAAGGGAAATCGAGGCACTACTAAGTCCATCCAACTGTCTTTATCTCCAAAGCATAGGCACTAATTGACTTCTAGTCCCAGAATAAAAACTAAATGCTCTCTTTGACATAACACAGGGAAGATGTTATGTAATAACACTACCCATGGATCATATGGAAGCTGAACTGAAGTAATATCACATATCAGTTTGTAAAGTAGTCAATCAACAATATGCTTTCCTTTTTCAGATGATGATGTTGCTCCAACATTGATGCAGTACAGTGATCTAACTTTGCCACCGTGGGATAGGAAGTGTGTTACTGCCAGAATCATCAATAATCAAAGTTTAAAAATGAAAACTTATGCAGCCACCACATCTGAGGACTAGTGTTAAAGTTTTGTTCTTGGGATCAGATACTGTATGCTTTAAAGTGGAAGTAAACCCATCAATTTAACAGTTTCAAAAAACAGTTACATTCCTGGCATGCCGGGAATGCTAACTGCACATTGGTTGTGCTCTCAGTCAAACCGTCAAACCGTCAAACCATCCAATGGCTGGTGTCATAACTGATCACATGTGCAGCACCATGGCAGTTCAAGATTAAACAGGGTCAAAAATGGTAGCTTCCGTGGCTGAAAACTATAGGAGGGTTTACTTCCACTTTAACTGCTTCTCGACCAACCGCCAAAGTTATACTGCGGCAGGTTGGCTCCCCTGTGCAAGCCGTCATAGCTATAACTCGGCTCGCGGGGTCAGGATAGCAGGTGCTTGCCCGCTGCACAGCGGGGGTGCCAATGCTCGTGGCCTGCGGTCGCGATGAACGCCAGCCACGAGTGATCATGAGCAGGAGAGACCGAACAGGGACGAGTGTGTGTAAACACAAACTTCCCTGTTCTGTTCTGACAGGAGTAACAGATTGTGTGTTCCTATTAGCTAGGAACCACGATCTGTCACTTCCTCTAGTCAGTCCCCTCCATCTTCAGTTAGAATCACCTCCCGGGGAACACAGTTAACCCCTCGATCGCTCCCTAGTGTTAACCTCTTCACTGCCAATGACATTTTTACAATAATCAATGCAATTTTATAGCATTGATCCCTGTATTAATGCCAATGGTCCCAAAATGGTGTAAAAATTGTCTGATGTGTCCGCCATAATGTCAAAGTCATGATAAAAATCGCAGATCGCCGCCATTACTAGTAAAAAAAAAAAAATAATAAACATGCTATAAATCTAGCCCCTATTTTGTAGACGCTATAACTTTTGCCCAAACCAATCAATATACGCTTATTGTGATTTTTTTTTACCACAAATATGTAGAAGAATACATATTGGCCTAAACTGAGAAAAAAATAGCTTTTTTTTAAAAAAAATGGGGATATTTATTATAGCAAAAAGTACAAAATATTGTGTTTTTTTTTCAAAATTTCGCTTCTTTTTGTTTATAGCGCAAACAATAAAAACCACAGAGGTGATCAAATACCACCAAAGGAAAGCTCTATATGTGGAAAAAAAAGGTCATCAATTTTGTTTGGGTACAAGGTCGCACAACCACGCAATTGTCAGTTAAAGCGACGCAGTGCCGAATCGCAAAAAGTGCTCTGGTCGGGAAGGGGGTAAATTCTTCCGGGGCTGAAGTGGTTAAGCAAGAATGAGGATGACAGCCTTGAAGCTTGCACCCTAAAATCAGGTCGGCAATGGCATGTCCCATATTCCTATCCTGCTAAATTCAAAACACTTTAGTAATGAGAATGTGCATTAGTATGGCCTAACATTCTCCAAATATGTTCTTAGCCTAGCACATACCCAAAGGGTATTGTAATTTAATTGAAAATAATAAGAATCCTCATATCATGATGAATCATGGATTTAAATGAGTTGAAATAAAACTGATAGCCTCTAATGTAAATTTTGTGTGGCAGATAATTTTCACATAAAACTCTTAACGATCATTCCTCTAATCTGAATATGTTCCATTGTTCTATTTTTAAGCTGTGGAATTTGTTGAATAGAATTGGTGAGAGACAGATAACTGTTATGCTTCATTTTTCAGAGTTTAATTAGTTTGTATCATGTGACATGATCAATCGCCATTTTTTGTGGACATTTGTTTTATTCTATTTCACATTTACAGGATCTGCTAAAGAAAATGGCAATAAAAAAATGTGTTTGATTTAATGGCAGACATACACTCACTGGCCACTTTATTAGGTACACCAGTTCAATCGCTTTTCAACACAAATTGCTAATCAGCCAATTACATGGCAGCAACTCAATGCATTTATGCCTCTAGATTTGGTGAAGGCAACTTGCTGAAGTTAAAACCGACCATCAGAATGGGGAAGAAAGGGGATTTAAGTGACTTTAAGACTAAAAAAAATGTCAGTAGCTTTGCAGTGAGTTTTTCAACTTTTTTCAACATTTTTGCAATAGTGTTTTTTAGCATTTTTCCACGTTAGTGTTTTAGCAGTGTTTATTTTTTTTAAGAAAAAAAATTTTTATAAAAATTTTTTTTGAATGGATCAAAAAAGTTAAATGCCCGTGAGCGATGTTTTTGAGTGTTTATCGAGGTTTATCAGAGTTAGTTTGTTTTTACAGCTGGAAAAATGTTTCTCGGAACCCACTAGTTTTGGGTTTTTATTACTGCTCAGAAATGCCACTGCCCAAAATTGCTGATAACAGCCTATGTGTGCACGGACACATAGGCTAACATGATTGAGAGTTCAATGACTGTAGAAGAAAAACGTCTACAGCCAAAAACAGCTGCTGTAAAAATGTCAAAAAATGTTCAGTGTGCACGAGGCCTAAATGAGGCATGGTTGTTGGTGCCAGGTGGGCTAATCTGAGTTTTTCAAAAACTGCTGATTTACTGGAATTTTCACTCACAACCATCTCTAGGGTTTACAGAGAATGGTCCGAAAGAGGGAAAATAACAAGTGAGCGGTAGTTGTGTTGATGAAAATGCCTTGTTGATGTCAGAAGAGAATGGACAGACTGGTTTGAGATAATAGAAAGGCAACAGTAACTCAAATAATCACTTGTTACAATCAAGGTATGCAGAATACCATCTCTGAATGCACAACCTTGAAGCAGATGGGCTACAGCCGCAGAAGACCATACCGAGTGCTACTCCTGTCAGCTAAGAACAGGAGAACAAGGCTACAATTCGCACAGTCTCACCAAAATTGGACAATAGAAGATTGGAAAAATGTTGCCTGGTTTGATGAGTCTTGACGCCAGCTGGGACATTCATATGGAATTTGGTGTAAACAACATCAAAGCATGGATCCATCCTGCCTTGTATCAACAGTTCAGGCTGGTGGTGGTGTAAAATGGTGTGGGGGATATTTTCTTGGCACATTTTGGGCCCCTTAATACCAATTGAGCATCGTTTAAATGCCATGGCACTCGGAAATAAGGTATTATACAGCATATTTTTATAACTCACATACACTGGGGAGAATCATGTTATCTAACAGACGGAACTAAAAAAAGAAAAAAAGTGACTTAAACACTTTAACCCTACCTCTAACCTCAACCATCACTTTAATCTGCTGGGGAGGTTCACCCCTCTGTTTGTTCTTATTTATTACCATTGTCACTGCAGCAGAAAATGAACGGAAAACAGGTCTGTGTTAAAGGATTTTGGCCTTGCATCAATGATATCAGTTTGACATCAGTCTGAGATACATCAGAGATGATGTGACAGAATTCATTGCCAGGTGCATTTGATCAGCAGTTGACCTCTTTTTCCTTTCTTCCTGCGAGTTTCTTATCACTCTTTGGTGTGCAGCAAAGAGAAACCTGGCAGGGGTTTTATCTTCTCTCCACTTCAAACATAAAAAAAAGGTTTGGGCTTAAGGCTAGGTTCACATTGCTGCGATGCGGGAACGCCGCGAATCCGCGGCGTTTTCCCGCATCGCATACCTCCCGCCGGCAGTTCACACTGCCCTATGCGGACGGCTGGGGGTGTCAATGTTATGTTAATGACACCCCCAGATCCGTCGGCATATCGCAGTGCGATCTGCCGACTCGCACAGGAATCGGATCGCATGGTGTGAACCCCCATGCGATCCGATTCTGTTGCGGACCCAAAAAAGGGTCCCGTGCGAGTTTGCTGCGGGACCGCTGCGAGTTCAGCCATACTATCTGTATGGCTGAACTCGCAGCGCTACGGAGATCGGATGTGATTTGCTGTGCGAATCACATCCGGTTCTCCCCCCGCAGCGGTGTGAACCCAGCCTTACATGCACATTTTAGCTAATAAAAATTGCAACCACTGTTGTACTGGGAACCAGGAAAATAAGATTTGCTCTATCCTGTATAACCCTCTTAAAGTCTTCCAGGGAATCCTCTGAGTAATCCTTTATGCTTACCTCTGTTGTCTATGAATGGGTGGGGCCTCACCACACAAAGAGCAGACAGTGGTTTTAGTGAGAGGCTGGCCTAATCAGTAAACCTGTATTTTCACTTATGCTCACTCTCCTGAGAAAGAATGCATCGAAACGTGTTAAGTCATCCACAAAGACAATATGAGGGTTATTTACGAAAGGCAAATCCACTTTGCACTACAAGTACACTGCAAGTGCATTTGGAAGTCCACTCGCTGTAAATCTGAGGGGCAGATCTGAAATGAGGGGAAGCTCTGCTGATTGTATTATCCAATCATGTGCAAGCTAAAATGCTGTTTTTTTATTTTCCTTGCATGTCCCCCTCGGATCTACAGCGACTGCACTTTCAATGCACTTGTAGTGCAAAGCGGATTTTCCTTTAGTAAATAACCCCCTATGTCTTGCAAAATCTGTTAACATTACAACGTTTGGTGGACTGGAGAGTGTGTAACTTTATCCTCTTGAATGAGAATACAATTGTCAGTCTTGATCTATATATGTAGTTTCTTTGAAGAAAAGTTTTTTGTACATTAAAATTTGAATGATTTTATTCATATACAGTTGCATGAGTTTACATACCCTGGCAGAATTTATGATTTCTTTGCCATTTTTCAGAGAACATGAATAACACAAAAACATTTCTTTCACTCATGGTTAGTGTTAGGTTGAAGACAATTATTATCAATCAGCTGTGTTTACTCTTTTTAAATCAAAAGGGCAACAGAAACTACCCAAATTACCCTGATCAAAAGTTTACATATCCTGGTGATTTTGGCCTGGTAACATGCACACAAGTTGACACAAAGGGGTTTGAATGGCTATTAAAGGTAACCATCCTCACCTGTGATCTATTTGCTTGTAATTAGTGTGCATATGTATAATAGGTCAATGCATTTCTGGACTCCTTACAGACCCTTACATCTTTCATCGAGTGCTACACTGACCTTTCTGGTTTCTGAGTCATGGGGAAAGCAAAAGAATTGTCAAAGGATCTGTGGGAAAAGTAACTGTATTAAAGAGGAAAGGGATATAAAAAGATATCCACGGAATTGAAAATGTCAATCAGCAGTGTTCAAGCTCTAATCAAGAAGTAGAAAATTAGGGTTTCTGTTGAAATCAAACCACGGGGTCAGGTAGACCAACTAAAATTTCAGCCACAACTGCCAGTAAAATTGTTGGGGATGCAAAGAAACATCCACAAATAGCTTCAGGTGAAATACAGGATTGAAAACATATGGTGTGGCTGTTTCAAGATGCACAATAAGAAGGCACTTAAAGAAAGGTGGGCTGCATGGTCGAGTCGCCAGAAGAAAGCCATTACTAAGCAAATGCCACAAAGTATCCCGCTTATAATACGCCAAACAGCACAGAGACAAGCCTCAAACCTTCTGGCACAAAGTCATTTGGAGTGATGAGACCAAAATGTAGCTTTTTAGCCTTAACCATAAACGCTACATTTGGAGAGGAGTCAACAAGGCCTATGATGAAAGGTACGGTGGTGGATCGCTAATGTTTTTGGGATATGTAAGCTACAAAAGCACAGTTTGGTCAAAATTGTTGGCAAGATAAATACAGTATGCTATCAAAAAATACTGGAGGAACATTGGCATTCATCTGCCAGGAAGCTGCGCATGGGATGTATTTGGACATTCCAAATGGTAATGATCCAAAACACAAGGCCAAGTCAAGTCAAGTCAGGTCAAGTCAAACTTTGTCATTCTACTACACGTAAGAACATACAGTAGAACAAAATGTCGTATCTCACAGGACCACGGTGCTACATACAAATTAAATATAATTATAAATAAATATACAGAAAATAAAAAACCCCAATAAAAGAAAACCTATATACATCTGGGAACTACATAACTGTACATATACTATATGTTTCCACAAGTTGACCTGTCATTGGCTACAGCAGAATAAAGTGAAGGTTCTGGAGTGGCCATCTCAGTTTTCTGACCTTAATATCATTGAGCCACTCTGGGGAGATCTCAAACGTGCTGTTCATGCAAGACAGCTCAAGAATTTACAGGAACTTTGGAGGCTTTTTGCCAAGAGGAATGGGCAGCTTTACCATCTGAGAAGATAAAGAGCCTCATCCACAAATGTCACAAAAGACTTCAAGCTGTCATTGATGTTAAAGGGGGCAATACATGGTATTAAGAACTTGGGTATGTAAACTTTGATCAGGGTAATTTGGATAGTTTCTGTTGCCATTATGATTTAAAAAGAGTAAATACAGTTGACTGATAAAAAACGGCTTCAGCCAAACACTAACCATGAGTCAAAGAAAAGTTTTTGTCTTATAATTCATATTCTCTGAAAAATGGCCAAGAAATCATACATTTTGACAGGGTATGTAAACTTATGAGCACAACTGTACAGTGTGTGTCAAATGTTAGTATGGAACTTGCTTAACAAGTTCCATCACAAATAATGTAGTTTCAAAAGATCAGCGTTAAAGTGAACTTTAATCTCAAGGAATGCCCTTCCACACTGCAAGCATGCGATGCTTTGGAAGACCCAATTCAATATACACAAATAAATGTACTTTGCTCTGGGCAGCCTTTAGACCTCGATATCCATTATGAAGATCAGCTGTAGGTGTAGGATTTTAAATCATCAAATAATAAGGCTTTTTGATAAATATTGTACAAATTCACAATACCCTAATTAAAATGTATTGAGCAAACTATTTGTAATTAATTGCCTTCCTAGACATGAATAGGCTAGACAATTAATTGCTTACTCATCCAACTGCTGGAAGATATTTGTAAAAATTTCTGTTAGCTTTACAAGATTAATCTAATGAGATTATCCTGACATAAATTGCCTAACAATCTCCTACTGTCATGTACAGTTATTGCATCCATCCATCCAAACAGCCCGCCACACTTAAATATATAGTATCTCAAAAAAGTGAGTACACCTCACATTTTATTTAAATATTTTATTTTATCTTTTCATGTGACAACATTGAAGAAATTACACTTTGCTACAATGTAAAGTAGTGAGTGTACAGCTTATATAACAGTGTAAATTTTCTGTCCACTCAAAATAACTCAACACACAGCCATTAATGTCTAAATGCTGCCAACAAAAGTGAGTACACCCCAAGTGACAATGTCCAAATTTGGCCCAGTTAGCCATTTTCCCTCCTCATGTGACTCATTATGCCCCATACACACGATCGGACTTTCCAACAACAAAACCATGGATTTTTGTTTTAAGGTTGTTGGCTCCAACTTGTCTTGCATACACACGGTCAGACAAATGTTGGCCAATAATTACGAACATGGGAACGTGGTGACATACAAGACATACGACGAGCCGAGAAAAAGGAAGTTCAATAGCCAGTGCGGCTCCTTCTACTTGATTCTGAGCCTGCATGAACTTTTGTGCGTTGGACTTGTGCACACACGATCGGAAATTCAGACAACAACGTTTTGTTGGCGGAAAATTTGAGAACCTGCTAGCCAACATTCATTTGTTGGCGGAAAGTCCGACAACAAATTTTCTATGGGGCATACATACGGTTGGACTTTCAGCCAACAAGCTCACATCCAACATTTGTTGTTGGAAAATCCGATCATGTGTACGGGGCATAATGCAGCGTACAGGCAATCGTATGTTCGATGTGAGCTTGTTGTCAGAAATTCCGACCATGTGTAGGCTCCATCGGACATTGTTTGTCAGAATTTCCGAACCAACAAAATTTGAGACATGGTTCTCAAATTTTCCGACAACAAAATCTGTTGTCATAAATTCCGAGCGTGTGTACACAATTCCGACACACAAAATTCCACGCATGCTCTGAATCAAGTACGTGACGGAAGCACTCCGTCTGGTTAAACTAGCGTTCGTAATGTAGATATATCGCATTTTTCACGCTGCAAAGTCTTAAATCTTTTAATGCAGCACATTCTCTTCTTCTTTAGAATGCTAGAATAATAAAGTTGTTTTGCTGCTGATATTCACACAGAGTTCTGACAAACTAATTTCTTTATTATTTTTCCTGATCTAATTAATAAACTTTTTTTTCTTTTTTTCCAGATCTCTAGAATAATGTTTTATTTATTTTTATATTGATCTACTTTTTGTTTTTTTTATCAAGATCTCATGTGTTTTTTTTTTTTATAGTGATCTCCATAATATTTTTTCTCATTTTGTGTGTCAAGTTATCAGAATATCATTATTATCTTGTATTTTTTAACCTTAAAGAAATTGGTTGGTATTGGTGTCCCTTGTTAATTTCACATTGTCTTTTTGAAATGTACCTGCCTACTCACAAACAAACTGTCCTTTTTGAACTAAAACACATAGCCAAGTATTTGTGAAAATTAAAATAGGCATTTATTAGGTTTCATACAAAATAAAGAGGAAGGCAACGCTGGATAAACTGGTGAAATTGGCGAAGCCGTTGTACCCCAGGGCACACATCAATTATTTGGCAGGCAAAGTTAGTAGCCTGAGAAGTCCATTTAATAGGGAGCACAATATGGTCCTGGACTCTGAGAGATCGGGAGCAGCAGCAGATGACATGTATGTCCTGAGACTGTGGTCTTACAACAGCCTGCGTCTTTTGTCAGACCAGACTGAACCCAGGCCATCACTCTCCTGTCTTCCTTACACGCTTCTTTCTACACTTGCTTTGGCTCTGGTGTTGGAGTTGTGGCAGGAGGTGGAGGAGGAGGATGGTTCAACTCACACAGGTGGGTTTTGCTTGTGATTTCGCCCCTCAACCCCTTATTTAGGTCTAGATAGATCACTCCTTCACAAAAGAGGCGTTGGCCCAACTCCATTTCCTGCATTTTGCTGGCTGCCATGCAGGCATAAGCCTCTTGAATATTGGGGGTGGTTCTGAGGGCCACAGTAGCCTCCCGAATCAAAGAAAGCGCTGACTCCTCCATGTTACTCCCCTTCCTGGTACTTTTTGTTGCAAGGCGGGGGGAGGAACCTTGGATTCAGTCAGGCTACTGGCCCAGCCACCTCCTGGCTGCCACTTTCCCCCACCACCTCCCGGCTGCTACTCCCCCCCCAGCTCCTGGCTGCCACTTCCCCCGCCACCCCCTGGCTGCCACTTTCCACAGCCTCCTCCTGGCTGAGGCTTTCCTGTGTATGAAAATGGGACATAGTTTTAGTTTATTGTTCATAAATAAAACACAATTTTGAGAAATATGTTGAACAATGCTATACCTGATTGCAGCATGCAATATTATATGGTTTAGTTTATATTCCGGCATGTTAATTGGCGTCAGGAACAGGTGGAACCGGCTGGCCATTATCCTGAAAGCATTCTCCACCACTATTCTGGCTCTGGCCAGCCGATAGTTAAAAATCCTCTTTTCCGGACCTCATCGGGAACGTGATCACCATCAGGTGATCACCCAGCCCAAATGCTTCATCAGCGACAAAGACGAACAGAAGACCAGCCATGTTGTCTTCTGCAGGTGGCAAGCCCAAGCCACCACTCTGGAGCCGTCTGTAGAACTCGGTCTGGGTGATGACTCCACCATCCGACATCTGCCCATTCTTCCCCATGTCCACATAGAGAAACTCATATGTTGCCTATACCACCTCCAACATCAGAATACTATTAAACCCCTTGTAATTATAATAGTATGACCCCGAGCTGGGGGGTGGCACAATGCGAATGTGTTTCCCATCACAATTGGAAAAGTTCCACCACTGGGCATATTGGGAAGGCACAGTCTGCCATTCCTGTGGCGTTGAAGGAAACTGTGGAGTCAAACAAGAAAAAAAAATAGTACTTTTGCACATAACATTGCAAGCAGATTAGATACAAACATTCTTGGTAAACATAAGTATAACATTTATTGAAATGAGTATTTAAAGACAAAAGTATAATAAGGTCCACTTATCAGATTCCTCACCCCCTCTGATGGCCCATTGCAAAAACTTTAGGGGGGTAGATGTTTTGGACAGGTAACCCTCTTCACTTCATTGAGAGATGGATGCATAAATAATGTGTTTTACTTTGGCCAGCCCCTCCTTACTTACACTATTGGCAGCCCACTGGACAGGTAAGAAGTGTCATAGCACAAAAATATTAATACAAACTGTCCAAATTGAAGCACATTTTTACATTCTGCAATTACCTATCAAGATAATAGGAGAACAAAACTTTAAACAGTACCATTTGAAAGTATTCAGGCAGGGCCTTTCACGACATGCTTTGGGGAATTCATCCA
The DNA here is from genome assembly GCF_037356315.1 of Lithobates pipiens. Taxonomy (NCBI): domain Eukaryota; kingdom Metazoa; phylum Chordata; class Amphibia; order Anura; family Ranidae; genus Lithobates; species Lithobates pipiens. The sequence goes on along the minus strand of NW_027507764.1, from coordinate 155,831,010 downwards.
TAAATCTGACCACAAAAGAGGTAGGTATAGTGTGTATGGGTTTGGCAAAGTCAGCAGAGTATTGGCTGACTTAGCGGTTGGGGGGAGAAAAAAAGCCTCTTGCATTCTGTCTGAATTTAAGAACAACAAGAACATTTGAACACATTTTAGGGGGTGTTTAGGGTAAAACGATACTATGGAGCTGACAAAATACATTGTTAAGAGACTAGGCTAGGTGTGTATGGGCCCAGGATAACATGCTGGGTAGCTTAGTGAAGGTAAATATGCATGAAGGACATAAAAAAATTCAAGCATGAATGAGGATAAAGGGGACATTCATTGCATATTCCATTCATGGTAATTAGGGAATAATAAAATAAATACAATACATTAGCAAACATTAAATACATGTGATGTTAAAGGAGAACACTTACCCTAATATAGTCCTTCTGCAGGACCTGATGGCAGAACAGGTCTCTGGAATAATGATCCCCAGAGCCTGAGGGGAGATGCCTGTCGAGAACTTGATTCCCTGGAGACTTCTCATCGTCACCAAGTACTGCAAGGTGGCGACTAGCCTCTGTTCAGGAGTGATGGCTTGCCACGTGCAGGTGTCCTGCTTGGTAATATAGGGGGACAGCAAAGCCAACAGACAGTGAAAAACGGGGTCCGTCATCCGGAGATAATGCCTGAAATCATCAGGATTATTCTCACAGATCTCCCGCAACAAAGGCATGTGCGAGAATTGGTCACCCTGGAGCAACCAATTCTTTGCCAATGAACTCCTCCCAGCCCTGTTCATGCTCCGGGCTTGGGTCAAAGTAAGAACCAACACCAAGTCCCCTCATAGCATGAACTCTATGATGAGTACGTAATGCAACATGGCTTTAAAACGGTCGGCTGGTCAGAACAAAGTAACAAGGACAAGAACACACTGAAAATCAGATATGTACTATAAATAACACGCACTGAAAAAACAGATGCGAACTGACTACACACACTGAAAACCAAATACGAACCTACAAGCACAAACTGAAGAGCAGTAACCATAGGAAAAGCATGAGGCTAAAAAGCGTGAATCGTCTCTCACCAAACTTCTACTAACATGAGATTAGCTGAAGGGTGGCGCACTGGCTATTGAACTTCCTTTTTCTAGTCCTGTCATATGTGTTGTACGTCACCACGTTCTAGCCGATCTGAATTTCTGAAAACATTTGTGTGACCGCGTGTTTGCAAGACAAACTTCAGCCAACATCTGTCAAAAATAAATACACGGTTTGGTTGTCGGAAATTCCGATCATCTGTATGCGGCATTAGAGTTACAAGGTCTCAGGTGTGAATAGGGAGCAGGTGTGTTAAATTTGGTGTTATCGCTCTCACTTTCTCATACTGGTCACTGGAAGTTCAACATGGCATCTCTTGGCAGAACTTTGTGAGGAACTGAAAAAAAAAATTGTTGCTCTACATAAAGATGGCCTAGACTATAAGGAAGATGGCTAAGACCCTGAAACTGAGCTGCAGCACGGTGGCCAACACCATACAGCGTTTTAACAGGACAGGTTCCATTCAGAACAGACCTAGCCTTGGTCGACCAAAGAAGTTGAGTGCACGTGCTCAGCGTCATATCCAGAGGTTGTCTTTGGGAAATAGATGTATGAGTGATGCCAGCATTGCTGCAGAGGTTGTAGGGGTGGGGATCAGCCTGTCAGTGCTCAGACCATATGCCGCACACTGCATCAAATTGGCCTGCATGGCTGTCTTCCCAGAAGGAAGCCTCTTCTAAAGATAATGCACAAGAAAGCCCTCAAACAGTTTGCTGAAGGCAAGCAGACCAAGGACATGGATTACTGGAATCATGTCCTGTGGTCTGATAAGACCAAGATAAATTATTTGGTTCAGATGGTGTCAAGCGTGTGTGGCAGCAACCAGGTGAGGAGTACAAAGACAAGTGTGTTGTGCCTACAGTCAAGCATGGTGGTGGGAGTATCATGGTCTGGGGCTGCATGAGTGCTGCCGGCACTGGGGTGCTAAAGTTCATTGAGGGAACCATGAATGCCAACATGTACTGTGACATACTGAAGCAGAGCATGATCCCCTCCCTTCGGAGACTGGGCCGCAGAGCAGGATTCCAACATGATAACAACCCCAAACACACCTCCAAGACGACCACTGCCTTGCTAAAGAAGCTGAGAATAAAGGTGATGGACTGGCCAAGAATGTCTCCAGACCTAACCCCTATTGTGTATCTGTGGGGCATCTTCAAACTGAAGATGGAGGAGCGCAAAGTCTCTAACATCCACCAGCTCCGTGATGTCGTCATGGAGAAGTGGAATTGGACTCCAGTGGCAACTTGTGAAGCTTTGGTAAACTCCATGCTCAAGAGGGTTAAGGCAGTGCTGGAAAATAATGGTGGCCACACAAAATATTGACACTTTGGGCCCGATTTCGACATTTTCACTTAGGGGTGTACTCACTTTTGTTACCAGCGGTTTAGACATTAATGGCTGTGTGTTGAGTTATTTTGAAGGGACACAAATTTACAATGTTATACAAGCTGTACACTCACTACTTTACGTTGTAAAATGTTTTCAAAAATGTGAGGGGTGTACTCACTTTTGTGAGATACTCTATATTTAAACTTATTGCGTCTATTTCATTTAAGAAAAAAAATTTGAGTTTAGTGTAACTTCAATCCCCAGGAATGGCAGAAAAGCAATCTTGAACTGTACGTATACAATCGCTTATATCAGATCTTGACACACCAATATGAAGGTTTAAACAATACAACCTTGGCTCTATCTCTTCCCTATATGAAAAGCTTTGTGTTGCTGCTGATGAAAGGAATACATTTTTGATACATTATGGCATTTTGATGTCAATCACTGACCCGGGTGAACTTTGTACTATACAATTGCAGCAGATGCATTGTATAAAAGGGTATAGAGTTTGCACTGCTCTATATGATTTGCAGAGGAATTCTGATGCTTTGATACTTATTTACACCGGCAGCATGTGACATTTCTAAAAGAGTATAAATACATGTAAGCATTTTAAATGAGACACTCTGTGCCTAACTGTGTTTATGTGCATTTAGTTTTGTTGTATTTAGAGAAAAGACAAATCTGTGTTCCAAGCAACAGCAAATTTACTATGAATGCATTTAAACAAAAGTAGTCACGCGTAAACGCATCGTACATATAGGACCCATTCATACATTGGTGTTCCAGGAATACGCACAGAGTGCACCAAATCACGCATCACGCTTGCAGTGCCATTAGTTCTTAATAGCACCCCAAACTCAAGTAACAATCTTATGTTTGCCGTGTGACAAAATATGTGAGAAATGCGCAAAAACATGCATCACAAAATGTGCTTGGCTCAGTGCTATAAAAAGGTATATGATCTACTTTGGGGTGTTTATCATGTGTAGGCCAGCCCATTCCAGTAAATTCTATGTAATGAGTTGCCCTATGCCAGTGAGGGTGCACCTTGGCACTCCAGATGTTTTGGAACTACAACCAAAACATCTGGAGTGCCAATGTTCGCCATCACCGCGCTATGCGTCAAAAAAACACAGTAAAAAAAAAAGCTTAAACTTTGGTTCCCAGATCTATTTCTCTGTGTTTAAAACCCCCTTGTCTACCAAAGTATGTTTATAAATGTCCTGAGATTTGAACTTCAGGTGCAAAGAGAACCCAAACTGAATTTACCATTATATATATGTTGAACTCTTCCAAAGCACCATAGGTAGGGATGAGCCTGCGGTTCGGGTGTTCGCTTGTTTCCCGAATTCCGAACATTATAGGGCATTCGTGGGAAATTTGAGTGCCCGCAGAACACCCCATAATGCACTGTGAAATCGAAGTGCATTGACAGGTGCTGATTGGCCAAAGCATGCACCTGACATGCATGTTTTGGCCAATCACAGCGCACTCTGCTGTGAGAGCCATGACTTGCCAAAGGCAGGGTGCCTTTGGTTGTCGTTCGGCTCATCCCTAACCATAGGTGGGTAGATTTAGGGCCAGTTTGCAACAGAATTACAGTGATTCCTGTGCATTTTCCTGCAGTGCAATTTTCAGCCCATTCATTTGAATGGGCTGAAAACGTGCCCAAATGGCACAAAAAGGAGTTCATGCACCAAATTGTTGGGAATCCTTAACAATGTGCTGGCACTGGCAGAAGATCACAAAGGCAGTGTGTTTTAAATGTGGTGTGGAAAACGTGCAAGGAACGTGCTTTTCCCACCGCTGTGAACTGACCTTAAGCCCTGGTTCACATTGGTGTGTTTTGACATGCGATTTGACATGTAAAATCGGACGTCAAATTGGTGGCAATAGCACCGTACTAATCGGTGCGACGCTGCATTTTTGATGCCACACCAATTTCAAAAAGTAGTTTCTGTACTACTTTTTGCAATTTTGCGGTGTGATTTCCATTGAAGCAGCACAGATGTCTGTAATTACGGCACCGAAATCGGGACTGACATGCGGGAGTGAAATCAGCTGAACTCACACGGCTTCATTCTCGCAGCTCAGTGTGAACCTGGGCTTAGGCAAAGTTGGACCACATGCATGGGTTTACATCAGCTGGAAAAAACGTTATACATAAATGAAATGCTGATAATATATGTTTTAAGTTTATCAAACTTTTTCATCATATATGGAATGAATGAGTTCAACATATATAGTATTGCTCAAAAGTGCGCACAGGCTGCTTGGGCATGGAAGGACGTCAATAGACGTACTCCTGGCAAAGCAGGTCTGCGATGTGGCCGTCATTCGGTATTTGATCACCTCTAAGGTTTTTATTTTTTGCTAAACAAATAAAAAAAGACCGATAATTTTGAAAAAAAAATGTTTTTTATTTGTTTCAGTTTCAAAACATTGTAAATAAGTACATTTTCTACTTCACTGATGGGCACTGGCTGGTGGGACGGCACTGAGGGGCACTGATAAGGCGGCACTGATGAGGTGGCACCAATGAAGTGGCACTGATGAGGTGGCATTGATGGGCACTGATATGTGGCACTGATGGGCACTGATAGGTGGCACTGATGGGCAGCACGGATGGACACTGATAGGTGGCACAAATTGGCACTGATAGCTGGCACGGATTGGCATGGATAGCTGGCACAGATTGGCATGGATAGGCGGCATGAATGGGCATGGATAGGCGGCTCAGATGGGCATGGCTAGGCAGCACAGATGGGCATGGATGGGCACTGATAGGCGGGATGTATGGACACTGATAGTTGGCATGGATGGGCACTGATAGTTGGCACGGATGGGCACTGATAGGTGGCACGGATGGGCACTGATAGGCAGCATTGTATTGTACTGATGGATGCCAATCAGTGCCAAACAATAATGCCAATTAGTGATGCCCATTGTGGGCACTGATTGGAATCCATTGGGGCACTGACTGGCATCCCTGGTGGTCTAGGGTGGCATACCTGGTGGTCTGGTGGTGTCCCTGGTGGTCCAGTGTGGGCATCCTCGGGGGGGTCTGTGCTGTCAGAGGAGCAGCCGATCGGCTATCCTCTACTCGCGTCTGACAGACGCGAGTGAGGATAAGCCGATCACCGGCTTTTCCTATTAACACTGTGATCAGCCATGATTGGAAATGGCTGATCATGTGGTAAAGAGTCTCCGTCGGAGACGGACACCCTGCAACAACGATCGCCGCAATGCGCAGCCCCGGGGACGCTCAGCGGCTCAAAATCCTGAGGACGGTCTATGACGTCCAGTCAGGATTTTGAAACCACTTTGCTGCCATCATTTGACAATGGGCGGGGGCGGCAAGTGGTTCATTTGTATTATATATTTGTGGAACTTGGATAATCTAATACAAAATCCATTTATACAATACATTTTATCCATCAAGATTCACTGACTGGCTTTGTTGATAAGGATATAGTCTGTCTACAAACTGTATTCAGAGATTACTGTGAGCTATAACCCGCTTCAGGACTGCCCACCACACTTATACTGTGGCAGGGTGGCCCTACAGCACTGGATCACATACATGTACGTGATTTTGTAGGGGGTGTACGTGCACACTAGAGCGCAAACTGATCAGTGGGTCACGTCCATTGATTTATGGCCAGAAACCCACTATTCTGCTAAGCGAATGACAGAAGAGAGCTGTGTTGGTAAAAGCAGGGAGTATAAACTGGCACATTGCTTAGTAAAAACAACACACATTAAACATTGTTAGGCACACAGTTAACCCCTTGATTTCCCCTAAATGTTAAAGTGTATTACCACAGCATTTCATATTCCTGATATGTGCCTGCTGTACCATGGGAGTCTCCTATTCTCTTTATATTGCTTCCTTTGTGTGAAATCCCTGGTGTTCCTGGCAGACCCTCTGCTTTCCTAGTAAAAACTGACCACACTAAACAGGAGAGCACATTGTAGCCAGTTCTCTAGCTGTACTGAGAACTCAGCCTATTCTCCTCCAATGATCAGCCTTGTCCTGCAATGCCCCCACAGCACAGCCATTTACTGGGAAGTTCAGTGTAATGTTGCCCCCCCCCAGGCTCTTATGCAGCTGAGAACAGAATAAAGAGAGGGAATGTGATCACTTATAAAAAAATGGGAAAAAAGGTATTTATATATATTTTTTTATATCTGCACACAAATGTTTTGCTTTTCATTTCAGTTTTAAACAAATGGGTTGTTTTACAAGGTGATTGTTTACAATCACTTTGGCCCCTTCCCAGCCAGTGTCAGTACAGTGACAATGTATATTATTAGCACTGATCACTGTATTATTGTCACTGGTGATTTCAGTGTCAGTTAGTCAGCTCCCCCCCAACATCAATTAGTGTCAGATTGTCCACCACACTATCACAGTCCCATTATAAGTCACTGATCGCCGCCATTATTAGCATAAAAAAAGAAATACAAATTCCAGCATATATACCAGTTTGCAGAAACTCAAAAGCCCCATACACACTATCAGTTTTTCTGTTGAGTTTTTCCTTCAGGCTTACCAAAACCATGTAGTACAAGGGCCTGCCTGATTGCATACAAATTGAAACTCCTAAGGTTAGACCTCATATTATATGGTTTAGGTAAAGCTGAAGGAAAAACTCAGCAGAAAAACTGATAGTGTGTATGGGGCTTAACTTTCATGCAAACCAATAAATATACACTTTTTGGGACATGTAGCAAAATACATTTTGGCCTAAATTTATGAAGAAATTTGATATTTTAATTCTATTTTTTTATTGAATATGTTTTATAGCAGAAAGTAAAAAAATATTGTTTATGTTTTTTGCAAACTTTTCCGTTTTTTTTTCATTTACAGGCATAACCCACTTTTAAGTACATAATGGGGTTTATTTACTAAAGCTGAAAAGTGCGAAATCAGGCTCACTTCTGCATAGGAACCAATGAGCTTCCAGGTTTTACTACCAAAGCTTAATTGAACAAGCTGGGGTTAGAAGCTCATTGGTTTCTATGCAGAATTTAGCCTTATTTTGCACTTTCTAGTAAATAAACCCCATTGTGTATTTAAAAGTGGGGTATGCCTGTATGTTATAACTATTTTATAAATAAAAAGCCCTTTTATGGAAAAAAAATAAAAGCCCAGTGGTGATCAAATACCACCAAAAAAAAGCTCCATTTGTGGGGAAAAAAATAAAAACAAATTTTGTTTGGGTCCAACGTTGTATAACCACGCAATTGGCAGGTAATATAGCACAGTGCTGAATAGCAAAAAATGCCTAGGTCATGAAGGGGATAAAACCTTCAGGTGCTGAAGTGGTTAATATAAGGTTAGATCAAATATAGAGCACTATGATATATTGATAAGAAAAGATATTCACTGTGGTAACTAGTATGTATGGGAGATGTTGCCTTTCTATAAATATTAGGTGGTTTTAATGTTTTATTTGTATTAATGTAAAATGTAAAGTGCTTGTTACTTGCGCATCTGGACCAGGTTCTATAGGTGGTAAAGATGTTTATTTTTTTTGTTTGTTTTTTTTTTTTGTTTTTTTTTATTTGAGATGGTTATGAGTCCTTGGCAGTCCCATTTATTAAACCTTTTTTTTAAACGACTAAAAAGCCACAGTAACACACAAGCTTTTCCCCTAAGCTCACCATCATGCGGTAATTAAACTGCAGATGATGATACTGGTAATGACATTCAAAAGAGTACAAGGAGCATGACACATTTGCTTCCTATTCACTTTCCACCCAGATGGTTCCCAGGGGATGTCGGCTGCTGTGGTTACATACTGTGAATGAGAAGGGGAAAAAATAACAGTTTGGCGTAAAAGTCATCCGCTCGTGTCTTTTGTGTTTTTGGATTAAGTTTCATGCACTCCATAAGTTTTACATATGGAAATATAAGGCAGTTTCCCTATAGCAGCAATGCAGAAAAAAAATAAAAAATACAAATATTTAAAAGCTTGCAGGACACGGTGTAATGACTGAGAGGCCCAGCTGCTGATGAGTGAGCCAGACGTATAATAGTAAAAATCAATTGACGTTTTCTATTTATATGCCTGGAACTTTTTTTTTTTTTTTTTTTTTTTTTTTATTTAATGGATGTGAATATTTTTTTATTGGCTGCCTTCCCAGTCATAGGTACTGCTCAGTCTGCCTCATGTTTTTTAAACAGTACATCAGAGGGCAGCAGCCAACATCTGGTGTAATTGCAAAGGTCTTTGTTAGACAGAAAATAATTGACAGCACTGCTTCTGAAATACATGCTATCTATCATCTGACTCTCACTGCCGAAATAATTCCAGGATACATTCGGAAATGTACTGGGAAATAATAACTAAGCCGCTTTTTCTACCTTTTCTTTCCATTATTTGTATTATTCTGCATGGGACATTTATTATTAACAGCCCCAATTCGTAGAATCTGACAAGCTAAGGTGTAATGAACGTACATGAATGGCAAGCTGCGTACTGTTTTATAAGTAGTGTGCCATTAAACTAAATGATATTGTTTATTTAATAGCCGTAAAATAACCACATAACTTAAAGTAAAATCTTTCCAATTCTCTAGGTTGTAAACAACACTATACTTTCATAATCCACTCTATCAGCTGTTCTACTTCTTTCTCTAAAATGTGCAGACTAAACATTGCAGTTACTAATATGCAAATCTGACTTTTTGTCAAAAGTCGACAGATATACTCTTTTCCCCTCTTTAACGGTTAGCAATGCTATTACAACGTCTTGTGCCGCGCTTCACAATTTAATGTAGTGCTATATAGAGATGGCCTTGCAGTTCGCCCGGCGGTCGGTTCGTGGCGAATTTTGCGTGCTTGCGATTCACCAAACCAGCGGACTTCTGGCGCTGTTCGCCCGGCGGACATATGCGTTTACATTGTGAAAGAACTTTGACCCATGATGACACATCCATCATGGGGTACAGGACAGCCAATTGAGACATTTCAGCACATGGACAATTGGACATTCCCCTTACCTTATAAATAGACCTGATCTGGCAGCCATTTTACATTCTGTCTTTTGTCAGTGTAGGGAAAGGTTGCTGTGTGGAGCAGGGACAGACTGTAGTAACACAAATCGCTAGCTATTAGGTCCACAAAAGTCCTTTTAAGGACTGGTATAAGTGTACAGTATATAGGGTTCTGGTGCACTGCTGTGCTGGTGATTGCTGAGTGCACTGCTGACTGATTCTGCAGCTGTCTTTTGTCAGTGTAGGGTCAGGACACTGTGTGGAGCAGGGACAGTCAGTTTAATCACTAGATATTACTATTGGGCCCACAAAGGTCCTTTTAAGGACTGGTATAGGTGTACAGTATATAGGGTGCTGGTGATTGCTGAGTGCACTGCTGCCTGATTCTGCAGCTATCTTTTGTCAGTGTAGGGACTGAGGGACAGTCTGCAAATCACTAGCTACTAGGTCCACAAAGGTCCTTTTAAGGACTGGTATAGGTGTACAGTATATAGGGTTGTACACGTATAATCTACTTTCTTTCAAATATATAAAGAATATTATACTTGACTGCTGCCCGATTCTGCAGCTGTCTTTTATCAGTGTAGGGACTGAGGGACAGTCTATCATGGTGCTGGTGTCAGTGCTCTCTATCACGGTGCTGGTGTGGTGTCAGTGCTCTCTATCTCGGTGCTGGTGTCAGTGCTCTCTATCACTGTTCTGGTGTCAGTGCTCTCTATCACGGTTCGGGTGATCATCTCCTGCACCATCTTCATAGCCTGCCCTGACCTTTCCTCTCCTCCATGGCCTTCATGCGCTCCTGAATTGTCAAAATATCACAGATAAAAAAAGAATGCTTGTCGTTGTCGATCCCAGATTCACTTAATACTTTTGTTATGTCAGTGTCCATGTAGTGGGACTATGTGTGCACTTCTAATAAGTATTTTGTGGCTGAAAATATGACCTGTAGGTTTTTAAGGTTCGCCTGCCATTAAAGTCAATGGGGCCCGCCACCAACTTTGCGGTTCACAAACTTTTGGCCGTGTTCGCGAAACGTCCCGTCGGAAGTTCGTCCATCACTAGTGCTATATGTTAAACAATTATAATAGTCCCAATACCACATTGTTGTGCAGTCAAATTAAAGTGCATTGAAATCACAATCTACAGTGCTGTTATTATATATTTCTCTTCAATCCACCACTTTGTACCAAGGATACTTAACGTGACATGGACACCCTCCACCATATGTGCTCCCACCTGGGTTATATGACCGTAAGCACTTGCATCCCCCATTGTGGACTAAATAAAACATTCCCAGATTGATGGATTTCACAGATACTTAGCCACTTGCCTACTGGGCACTTTTACCTCCTTCCTGCCCAGGCCAATTTTCACCATTCAGGACTGTCACACTTGGAATGACAATTGCGCGTTAATTCAACACTGTATCCATATGAAACTTTTATCATTTTTTTCCACACAAATAGAGCTTTCTTTTGGTGGTATTTAATCACCACTGGCTGTTTTATTTTTTGCTAAATAAACAAAAAAATACAGAAAAAAAACAAAAAAACTTTTCATAGTTTTTTAAAGTTTGAAAACAGGCAATTTTTCTTCTTCATTGATGTGCGCTAAAGGGGCTGCACTGATGGACACTGATGAGGCGGCACTGTTGGGCACTGATAAAGGAGGCACTGATGGGCACTGATAAGTGGCACTGATAGGCGGCACCGATGGGCACTGGTAGGCAGAACTGATGGGAACTGATGAGGCACTAATGAGAAGGCACTGATTGGCAGCACTGATGAGCACTGGTTGGTAGCACTGGTGGGCACTGATGGGTAGCACTGGTGGGCACTGATTGGCAGCACTGATGAGCACTGATTGGTAGCACTGGCTGGCACTGATGGGTAGCACTGGTGGGCACTGATCGGCAACTGTTGGGACTGCACTGATAATACCTTGCACACAAGCTGGTTATTGGCTCTCCTCTCTTAATGCTGTCAGCATGAGGAAAGGAATGCCAATAACTGGCTTGTGTTTACATCATGATCAGCTGTGATTGGATCTTTACCTCGATCTGTGATGAGCTGTATCCTGAGGACACATAGATCATAGAGCATGCAGCAGCAGGCGTGATCACAGGAGGATGTCATATCAGTGTGTGTGGGGGGGGGGGGGCAGAGCAGAGCAGAGAGCCAGTGACTGACGGTCACCAACTCTCTACTCAGGAAGCACTGGGAACTGAGAGATCAGCAGTGTTTGATCGCTTGGTTCTCAGCCTTAGAGCCAATGTGTCATCCATCTAGATAGGTATGATTAAAAAAAAAAAATCTCATACAATTCTCTTAAGTATAATACTTTACTACTGTATTTTTCCTATTTATTTTTTTCTTAAAAAGTAATGGTTACATCAGCCCATAAATAAGACCCACAACCCATTCTGGCAAAAGCTAAACTGCACAGACTGCAAAGCCAGGAGGTTCTCAACGGGGTGAAATCTAAAATGTAGAATGAATAATCTGCATTTGCCAACTTGCTAATTGTATCAGGGATCATCTCTGGTTCTGAAGATTTGTCTATATAAATGTAAGGCCTCTTTCACACTACCGATCTGTTCAGATCCGCCTGTCAGTTTTTCAGGCAGACCTGAACGGATGCTCCATAGAGCTCTATGGAGCATCGGATGTCAGCGGTGACATGTCCACTGACATCCGACCCGCTCCGATCCAAAAAAGTGTGACGGAGGAAAAAGCTATTTTTCCATCCGTCATCGGATCGGATCGGGTGACGACGGACACTGCGGTCCATCGTCATCCGATCTCCCATAGGGGAGAGCGGCGCTGTGACAGGTCCGTCCCTGCACAGTGTGCAGAGACGGACCTGTCATCTCCCTACTCAGTGGAGATTGCTCTGGCGATCCCCGCTGAGCAAGCGGATATCCACGGGGCGGATCAGCACTGATCCGCCCCGTGTGAAAGGACCCTTAGCCATCAGCCTTTGTTTTCCATTACTAACCTTTCCATACAATTTGTTCTCTTGGCCTTTAAACTGAAAGATGAACTCAAGCCTTACTTTCAGTCTTGCATAGTTGTACAGGCTCCTCTCTTGTACAGAATCTGCTTTTTCTGATTTCATCGCACACTGCGAGCTTCTTGCAGTGTGCATTAGAAGCTGAACCAAGTCAGGTATAGCCCAGTTTTCTTGCTATTGACATCCAGTATAATCTAACCCTTTCCTCTCAAGCCTGACTGTCCCTGGTCTGCCCTTTTTATATAATTTGATTTCAGTTCTTCAGCATCACATGAGGGCATTACCTGCAGCAGTCTGCCTAGAAACACCCACTGCTCCAGACTGATATCCGCCCATGAAGGCATTTTGATGTTTGCATAACTTCTCCCAAAAGCCAACCCATTGCTTGCATCAGGACTGGAAACCATGGATGGTTTTGATATGACACATTTGAGTGGATTTACTAAAACTGGAGGATGCAAAATCTGGTGTAGATGTGCATGGTAGCCAATCAGCTTCTAACTTCAGCTTGTTCAATTAAGCCAAAAAACCTGGAGCCGAGGTTCATATTGGTGCGATTTGGCATATGATTTGACACGTCAATGGCACCGTCTGAATTGGGGCAATGCGGACTTTGCGACGCCGCTCTGATTCCCAAAAGTAGTTTCTGTACTACTTTTGGCGACTTTGGAATGCGATTTGTTTAGACATCTGTGCATGAACCCGCACAGATGTCTCTGGAATCGTCTCCGAAGTCGGCCTGACATGCGGGTATGAAATCATGCGAGTTCAGCTGAACGCATATGACTTCAATCCCGCTGTCAGTGTGAACCTAGGCAGAAGCTGATTGCTTTCTATGCAGATCTGCACCAAATTTTGCACTCTTTAGCTTTAGTAAATCAACCCCATTGCAATGTTTGTGTGTTCTATCTTGTGTAATTGTGATTGTTTCTGTGATTGCGTTATTAAGTGTATTAGCCTCTTTTTTCCTATTAGAATTGTATTACTACAGTTATCTTGATTTGTGTGTAATCTTGAAAACTCAATAAAAAATATTGAAAGTAAAAATACAAAAACATAGCTATGTTCCTATTTAATAAATGTAACATCCTCCTAGCGTAGGATGCTAGGCAAATTTAGTTTTTTGGCTCCTTCTGTAGGCAAAGAAGCAGTAATTGTTTGCTCTGGTCTGTTCCAGGTGTGACTGCTTCCCCTTTTTCTGAAACAAGTTTCCAGAATATGGGGCTGAGAGAGGCAAATGATTAATCTGAATATTTATTATACCCTAGCCAATCTATGGAGGGGAGTGTACAAAAGGTGGCTGTGGAGGTAATAAATAGTCTAAAGCCCAGGGAAATATTGCTCCTTCCTTGGCAAGGAGGGTTCCAAAGCCTCAGGAGCTGCCTGTGGACTGTTCAGCTGTTTTAGAGGCCTCAGCAGTGCCAGGGCTGGGAGCCTATAGCGATCTTCCTGAGGCCAATGGCTGAGAGCGCTGACTGGTGTGTTCTGGAAGGAGGCCGCCCCCTTGTCAGAACACAATAGCACAGCATGGGAGATCACTGTATAAACGTTGGATAGTTAGTACACCGGCTCCTCCAGAGCTCTTCAGTTTTTTTTTTGTTTTTTTTTTTCAGTTCAGCCCACTGGGTTAAACAAAAAAAAAAAACTACTAGTTTTTACTAGTAGACTACCAGGCTTTGGCTACAATTTGTTGCAATTTTTTCTGAAACAAAGTAGACATTTGCTAATAATTTTCCAAAAGCTGTAGATAAATGTGTCTTCGTAAATCATCTTTATACCATTGTGCATTCATATATGTATTTTCATAGCCTGTGGTTTGATTCTGCAGACTGATTTGTGAATACTCTACATACAACACAATACATGACTTAGTGAAACTGTAAGCACATAAGTAATTTTATAACCTCAGACCACTGGAATGAGGAAGTTACTTGTCCTGAGTGTAACATAACAACTTTTAAACACAAAGTACCTAATTAATAGAAAAAACGACATATAACCATACCGCCCAACTTTTTGAAACGTGAATGAGGGACACCTATTAGCAAATGTATGTAGGCATAGGACACGCCCCCTGCCACACCCCTTTAAGGAGAGTGATACAAAAAATAGATTAGCGAAACCCACAAGTGCTTTTTTTTACCACTACTATTCATTATATTCGCTTTTGATATTTGCAAATGAAGCAATTTCTAAGCTGGATGAAGGTTTAGCACTGAAAAACACTTTTTAAAAGATAAAAAGTGTTTTTTATATAGAACTATATAGATAAGACCAAAATGAAGGTCAAATGAGGAGGAAAGAGGGACAGAGGGGCATTGCTCCAAATCAGGGACAGTCCCTCAAAATCAGGGACAGTTGGGAACTATAATATAACTGAAGCACAAAGGTACGGTGTCAGTGTTATGCCATGCTAAAGAACTACACCAGGCAGAATTGTTAACATAAGATCAACTAGCATTCTTTTTTCTTTTACTTTTGTGGTTTCTGCTGGGCAAATAAAGTGTGTATGCAAATAATACACATCAAAGGTATGTAAATACTTAGGCTTCATGTGCAGTCAATAGTCCATCTGTTTTCCAGCAGTGCCTGTGCTTTGACTGCAAAATAAAGAGATCCCCCAATGAATTTCCATTAAAATATAAAATATCATTAAAAAACATAATAGCTGACATATTAAAAAGAAATGGTTAGGCCTCATACGCACTGCTGCTTCTAAACTCACATTTAGGAGCTTTTGACATTTTTTTTTTCCAAAGCCCCTGCGCTCAACTCAATAAAAGCCTATGGGGTTGATTTACTAAAGGCAAATAGACTGTGCAGTTGCTCCAGAGCTTAGTGAATGAGGTAAAGCTTCACTTTACAAAGAGTACCCAATCACAAGAAAAATATAAAAAAATGAATTTTTGCTTGCACATGATTGGATGATGGAAGTCAGCAGAGTTTCTGCTCATTTACTAAACTCTGGAGCAACTGCACTTGCAGAGTGCAACTGCACTTTGCAAAGTTCAGTCTTTTTTTCCCTTTAGTAAATCAACCCATATGTGTCCATGCACGCAAAACTGTTGATTTACTAAAGGCAAATTGTGCACTTTGCAAAGTTCAGATTCACGCTACAAGAACATTTGCTCCAGAGCTTAGTAAATGAGGTAAATGTTCACTTTGCAAAGAATATCCAATCATGTGCATGGAAAATAAGAAAAAAATGAATTTTTGCTGCACTTGATTGGATGATAGAAGTCTGCTGAGCGTATGCTCATTTAATAAGCTCTGGAGCAACTGCTCATGCAGACTGCAACTCTGCTTTGCAAAGTGCAAAGTCTATTTGCCTTTAGTAAATCAACCCCTATAGGCTTTTACCAGAGTTTAGGAGCAGCAAAGATTAGAGGCAGTCAAAGTTCCACTCCTGAATGCAGAAGAATCGCGTTCAGGAGAAAAGCTTTTGGGCATAAAAAAACGTCAAACGTGCCTAAATGTTCCTAAACGCTAGGTGCTTTAGCACTTCAGCATTTATTCATTTCAATGGCCAGAATAAATGAAAATTCTGCCCATTGAAATAAACTCCCAAACACCAAACGTTGCTAATCTCACCTAAACCGCTTTGAAAAAAAATGCCGCTTAGGTGGGTATTTAACGCTGGTTTTCTCCTGTCAGAAGATACAGCGTTTACAATAAATCAGTGTAAATGACAAGGTGCAGGGGTGGCCTATGTTTAGGACTGAAGTTATTTCAGTTGCTTCTATTTTTTATCCCAAGGCTTTCTATTGCTATGGATAAATTGCCTGCATAAGAGCTTTTTCAGCATTCAGGCTTTTTTTTCCCCCACAGATCTTAATGCATTCCGTTGGTTTCTATAGGCCTGTGCACACAGCTGCATGAATGTCAGTAAACCAGCATCCAGATCAATAAAAAAAACACAATCTGCAATAGGTCTCCTGCACATAGGTGAAAAAAACTCTAATTTCTGAACACAGGTGCATTGTTGTCTATGAAACAATGCACACAACTGCATAAGGATCAGTAAAGCAATAAAAATAGAAAATTTGACATTTCAGTGTAGTAATTTACACATATACAGTACAGGGTTGGACAAAATTATGGAAACACCAGGTAAAAGAACAAAATCGTTACCAAATATGGTGTTGAACCACATTTGGCATCCAAGATGGCCTGAATTCTCCTGGGAACTTACAAAAACTGTATGGGGGTTATTTACTAAAGGCAAATCCACTTTTCACTACAAGTGCAAACTACTAGTGCAAAGTGCACTAGAATAAAAAAACAGCATTTTAGCTTGCACATGATTGGATGATAAAATCAGCAGAGCTTCCTCTCATTTCAGATCTACTCCTTAGATTTACAGTGACTGCACTTCCAAGTGCACTTTCAGTGCAATTTCAAGTGCACTTGTAGTTAAAAATGGATTGGCCTTTTGTAAATAACCCCCTATGTGTATGTGTACATACAAGCTGAAATGCGTAAATTGTAACACTGGCAGCTAGAAGAGTATGAAGAAGAATTTTGCATGTTTATACTCATATGCATGTTTACGCGCCTATCCAATCTTACAGAACTTACTTTTTTTACTTGTTTTTAATTTAGGCTCTATCTCTCAGCAAGATTCACATATAAACATCTGTAAATTAATAAATAGGTGTGCAAGAGGCCTTACTCGGTCAGTATCTTAAAAATCGGATAAAGCCTAAATCACACCCCTTACATTTTTGGAAGTTAAAAGAAGTATTCTGCAATTTTTATGTGCATATACGTAACTACTATATGGACCATATTTTATATATATATATATATATATATATATATATATTTTTTTTTTAATTCAGGAACTTTCTGCCAGTAAAATCGGGCATTAATACATCAGTACCGTGTGCAAGAAGCCTTAGGCTGTATTCAGAAAAGCAGTGTATGTGGTATTTTCATTACTGTGCATTATTTGTCCCACTCTTGACAATTTACTTTTCAATTTACTGAAGGCATTGCTGCAGGGATCAACTGAATTTACCACATGCATGTTGGCTTATTGATTTTGAGGTATTTTGATTGTAAAAGTCAATTTACAAAGGTAATTGCACAGGTTATCTCTTCTTAAAGGGAATTTATAGTGTTTTTTTTTTTTTTTTAAGGAAAAGTGTAGGAAAAAATATGTTCCAGTCCTTCTCTGATCTTTGTAGGGGTAAAAAAAAAATACTCATCTTATGATGCAGAAGCTGTTGTACGCTGTCCAGCAATTCAATGATCAGGTTTTCACGTGATCACTGAGACGTCATCTTCAGCTGGGCACATGCACCCAGGACTACATAGGTTGTGTTTTTTTTTTTTGTTTTTTTTTAGCTAACCTTTAGTGCTTGAGGATCCTTTGTTACTTATTCATTCATTTAATTATTACTGGTATCCACAATTTATACAGTACTTTACATACTGAAAACTCACATCAGTCCCTGCTCTCAAGGAGCTCACAATCTAAGGTCCCTAACTCACATTCATACATACAAGCACACATATACTAGGGTCAGTTTAAACAGGATCCAATCAATCTATCAGCATGTATTTGAAGTGTGGGAGAAAACCAAAAGTACCCAGAGGAAACCCGCACGAAGGCATGGGAAACATTCAAACTAACACGCAGATAGTGTCCTGACTGGGATTTTAACTGGGCACCCCAGCTCTAAAAGTCAGAAGTGCTTAATATTTTTTTTCAAGTTTTTACATTTTTAAAAAACTCAGCAGGAGTTTTCTTTGTCCGCTGAGTATTCTGGGATAGTCTATTTATTTGGAAGGAGTCAGGTGATCGGGGTTCTTTTCCATCTGGGCTGCGGCCAGGGTGGGTGTGTGTGTGTAGCAACAGCAGAGGTGTAAGCCGGAAGCCTGAGGCAACCACGTGTAAAGAAGCTTGGCCCGAGGGGAGCCTGATCGTTGCTGGAGGCAAAGGAGAAGCAGTTGCTAGAGGGACAACCACTCTTGTTGCCTGAGGCAAGTGTAGAAGGATGGAGTTCTGAAGGAGTACCAAAGCAGACACTTCACTAGCCAGGGACATGGAAGTAAGTGGAAAAGCTTCCGTAGAGACTCATCCAGGAATACAGCGGGTAGCTTTAAGTAAAGCTTAAAGATAAGTACGGTGGGTAGCTGTGAGTCAAGGGGAATCCAGCAGGTAGCGGTGGGTAAGGCCTCATGTACACTGCTGCTGGTAAACGGAGGTTCAGAGGTAGTTGGATGATTTTTTTCAGCTGCCCTGAACTCATCCAATGTTAGCTTATGTGTACATGTTATCTTAAATAAACGCTCCTAGACGTGAACGTGGCTAAATGCAACTAAATGCGGCATGCAAACGTGGCTAAATGGACGTTTTTAAATGCTGGTTTCAAGCTATCAAGAAAAACGTTCAGAAAGGTTGCCTGAGCATCCCATGTACATTAGGCCTAAAGCTTAAAGAAAACCGCGGGTAACTGTGAGTGAAGCTTTAGAAGTCCAGCAGGGAGCTAGGAGATAAGCTTGAGGATCTACAGTGGGATATTGTGAGCTGAGCCTGAAGATCTACAGTGGGATACTGTGAGTAATGTTGTTGCTATAGGAGACAGCAGTTACTACAAAATACAGATTGCTGCATACAGCTTAAAGGCTCTTTTTTTATATTGCAGTCTGCCTAGTCCTATTTTTGTCCAAGGAGTCTGCCAAGTTGCTATTGCATTTGCCTAAGGGCGTCCTGTGCCCTAACTCTCTTTCTCCTGTTCCTGTTAAGAGAAATAAAACTCTCTTTGTTCATTTTTAAAAGTGACTGGCACCCATCTTTCCACCTTGCACTACACTCACCATTCCTAGTAATCTGCACCTTGAAGAGGAATGTCAGCTCTCCCTGGCTCTGGAGGTCACCATCAGGACTTTAGAGGTTGGGGAGACCGCTACAAATGTGTTTTATAGCAGCAAATTTTTTTTCTTAAAAATGGTTGATCTTTTTTCGTTTATAGCCCAATAACCCAGTGGTGATCAAATACCACCAAAAGAAAGCTCTATTTGTGGGGGAAAATTATATAAATTTTGTTTGTGTACAGCCTTGCATGACCGCACAATTGTTAGTTAAAATAACCCGGCGCCGTAAGCAAAATATGGCCTGGTCATGAAGGGGGGTAAATCTTCAGGAGGTCAAGTGGTTTAAAAAAAAAAAAAAAAAATATATATATATATATATATATATATATATATATATACACACACACACACATACACACACACACACACACTGCTCAAACAATTAAGGGAACACTTTGAAAACACATCAAAACTCATTTGGGAAAAATATGCTGGATATCTATTCTTATATGGACAGGATTATGTGTTCGGTATGGAAGGATGCCACATCGTTTGATTGAAATTAAAATGACCCCAAAAATCAAAAGTGAAAAAATTATGTAGTCCATTTTGCTGAAATTTAATTGCAGCAACTCAAAATGGTACTCAGTAGTTTGTATGGCCCCCACGTGCTTGTATGCATGCCTGACAATGTTGAGGTATTTTCCTAATGAGATGATGGATGGTGTCCTGAGGTATTTCCCCCCAGATCTGGACCATCACGACACTGAGCTCCTGAACAGACTGAGGTGCAACCTGGCGGCATCAGATGGACTGAAACATAATGTCCCAGAGGTATTCTATCAGATTTAGGTCAGGTGAACGTGGGGGCCATTCAATGGTATTAATTCCTTCATCCTCCAGGAACTAGCTGTATATTTTCTCCACACGAGACCGGGCATTGTCATACACCAGGAAGAACCCAGCACCCATTGCACCAGAGTAGGGTCTGACAAAGGGTCCAAGGATTTCATCTCAAAACCTGATGCCAGTCAGGGTTCCATTATCTAGCCTGTAGAGGTCTGTGTGTCCCTCCATGGATATGCGTCCCCAGACCATCACTGACCCACCACCAAACCGGTCATGCTGAACGATGTTACAGGCAGCATAACAATTTCCATGGCTTCTCCAGACCCTTTCATGTTTGTCTTATGTGCTCAGGGTGAACCTGCTCTCATCTGTTAAAAGCACAGGATGTCAGTGGCGGACCTGTCAATTCTGGTGTTCAGGGCCCACTAAAGAACCTCATGCCATCCTCATGAAGTCTGTTTCTTAATGTTTGTTCAGAGACATTCACACCAGTGGCCTGCTGGAGCTCATTTTGTAGGGCTCTGGCAGTGCTCATCCTGTTCCTCCTTGCACAAAGGCGCAGATACTGGTCCTACTGATAGGTTAAGGACCTTCTACGGCCCTGTCCAACTCTCCTAGAGTAACTGCCTGTCTTCTGGAATCTCCACCATGCTCTTGAGACTTGCAGTGAATCACAGCAAACCTTCTGGCAATGACAGGTAATGATGTGCCATCCTGGGTTATTTGAACTGCCAGAGCAACCTCTATAGGGCCCAGGTATCCCCTTGTGGTACCAGTAGTGACACTAGACCAAATGCAAAACTAGTAAAAAACAGTCAGAAAAGATGAGTAGGGAAAAAAAATGTCAGTGGCCTCCACCTGTAAAACCATTCCTATTTTGGAGGTTGTCTCATTGCTGCCCATCTAGTGCACCTGTTGTTAATTTCATTAACACCAAAACAGGTGAAACTGATTAACAACCCACTCTGCTACTTAACTGATCAATATCCCAGGAGTTTAATTGACTTGAAACTATACTCTGATTAAAAAGTGTTCCTTTAATTTTTTGGAGCAGTGTGTGTATATATGTATGTATGTATGTGTGTATGTGTGTGTGTGTGTGTGTGTGTGTATAAGTGTGTGCGTATACAGGGCTCAAGTCCTGCGGGAACGCATTGGAACGGAGTTCCTGTACTTTTTCCACAACAGGAACTCAGTTCCCGTTAGTAGCCATGTCCAGCAAGACTTTGAAGTATGTGAGCTGTGTGGCAGTTGCTACACCAGCAGCTGCCGACACAGCTCATAATAGTAAGTGCCGCACACCAGGGGTGGACTTACCATTCAGGCATTACCAGTAGGGGGCCCCATGACAGTTTCCGCTTCGATCTACCTGTCAATCACAGCTAGCTGACGGGTAGATCAGGTCCCTGCTGCTAAGAGATTGTATTTAGTCAGACCTCTCGTGATGCGCTCCTCCCCGCCTCCCCCTCCTGATTTTCTGTCTCCTTATCCCCCCCCCAGTCTCCTGCATACTTGCTCTATGTGTCCCGCTGAATCCTCCCTCCTCTATCTTCAGTGTCATATGATGAGAGAACCCAGAAGAGGAGGAACACAGCTATTCTGCTCACAGGACATGCAGGGACAGAGGTGAGCTGAGGGAGGAACATCAGTTTGGGGTGGTAAGCTGAGCACAATACCTGGCAAAGTTTAATGCCAGGAGGGAAGTTTATGTGGAAATATGTGAAGGGTTGGAATAGCAGCGAGTGTGTGTTGGAGCCCTGCAGAGTTTGCAGCCCCCCAAGCTAACATACATCTCCTAAGCAGGAACACATCACTATCTCCCTAAGCATTCTGTCCAGATAATGTGCAGTTCATTTATGACCTTTCCGTTTAACCCTGTGTTATCCAAACTGTTCAATGAAGAGTATAAACTCACCACATAAACACTCTATATACAAAATAACATTCCCCAATAAAGATCAGAACATGATGTTCACATTTGCATGGAAGCACAATTGAATGAATGCTAATTATTCAGAGAATTACCGTATTTATGTTTATTGAGGAATGTTTTTTTTATGTACTAACAGTTAAGCTTCATACACATAATATGAAAATTGGATGAAAAATACCACTTTTGAAGTGTTCGTGCATATGAGAGTATATTTATTTTTGGTGGGGGAGTGGATCTTGGGTGGGAGTTCCCTCACTTTTTTCCCCAGGACTTGACCCCTGTATATATATATATATATATATATATATATATATATATATATAATATTTTAGGATCGAGTATTCGCCAATACTAATTACCGATAGCTATTTTTAGAGTCATGTGACAGTTTTTTTTTTAGGGCTCATTCGCATCATACTTTCATGAAAACTGATGGGAAAACCACACAGATCAGTTTCACATCAATTTTCATATGCGTTTCAGTCAGTTTTTACAGCTTGTTTACATATGTGGCGCCAGCGATTTGAAAGAGTCCTGCGCGATTTGAGTCCAGTTCAGGTGCGATTTTTAATCTCATACTACAATTGCCATTGGAATCACATCTGAACCGCTGAATGAAATTGCTCCGGACTGGGCTTTGAAATCGCACTGCAAACCGGCCTGCACATATGTGAACTGAAGATATCAGTTTTAGTATCAGATCATTTTCATGAGTACAAGTACTTGTGCAAATGCTCTGTATTGACACCGATACCAGTATTGGTATCAGTACAACTCTAATATACATGTAAATGTATATGTGTGTGTATACTGTATATACTCACTCTGTCTTAGCTGAACTAAGATGGGGGAAGAAAAGACATAATCATTTATTTGAATTCAATTTTTTTTCTATTTTATGTGTGTAAACTCTGAGCTATTGAGCTCTGTAAACATGGGTTTTTCAACTGAAAATATGGAAACTCTAACAGCTGGCTGAAAATGAGAATGCTGAGGAGTTTACACCTTGCAGTATTTGTGTTGAGTATCATTTTATTGATGTTATATCATCTGCACACTATTACAACATAAACATCCTGTTCAGATAAGTTATATATATATATATAGACTGATATACAGGAGGTTTGTTCAGCTAACCTATTGCCACAAAGATTCATGACTATTGATAATATTCAGTGTTGCACTTTATGCAATATTACTGCTGACCGTGTGAAATTCATACAAATTTGCCTGACTCCCAGCATGCATCTGTGAAACATGGATAGGTGATATCACCAAAAATGCAACCACGTTTTTGATGTGTTTTTGATGCAATTTCCATTTATTTTAATGGTGGACTGCATCTTTGTTTTGAAAAGTGCACCAAAGGTGCAGCATACTGGACTTCATAAAACACACTGCACCCGCAGCACAGTTTTGTGAAGAGTCCCATAGGATTTAAAGGGAAATATTTTTGTTGTGTTTTTCTTGTGTTTTTGGCGAGGTAAAAACACTGCAAAAATGCTTCAGTGTGGAAGCAGCCATAGTCTAACTATAGAATGGGGTTTTATACTTAATATCTAGATGGAAAGTGACTAGAGTGGCCTACAATGATTTTGTTTATATTGATATGCATAATGGAAGAAGTTGATTCTTGCTCTGAAAATAAGAATGCATAATATCCTTTGTGCTCCCCCTTCTACAGACCACAGGATGGGTTTTTTGCTCATCTCTTGGCCTTCATGCGGACCCTCCCCTTTCATTTTTGAGGTTCATACCTACAGATTTCTCAATGGCAGGTTAAATCTTTTGGTCTTTAAGTGGAATCCTAGATGTCTTGAGACATAATCTCATTGGGTTCAGGGGAAGCTCCCTTTTCTCTAAGGATGGTGTTTACATGCCCTACCAAAGTCGTACACCATATTTCATTCTATTGGGATACAGTTATATATTTTTTCATTCAGTTAACATTTTCAGCCTTGGAATTATATATTTTTGTTGTATATACTGACCTTATATCATCCAGCATTGTAACCATACCCAACTTTTATCTCAATATTATCTTAAATTAAGCATTGGTAAAAAGCAGAATGCCTAATACTAGTATTAATTATGTTTTCTTAAAATATAATTAAAGACAAAACTTTTTTTTAATTTTGGATAGAGTGGAGATGGATTGGAACACCTGTCAGTTTTTATTGCTGACTGTGCTCCTGTTAAGGAGATTCTCCTTCTCTATTTGTCCTGTTTGCCATTATCATTGAAAGTGAAAGTAAAAGATGATCCAAATTTTTGGGTTGTCCCCAGAAAAATAATAGAGGGACAATCTTCCAATAGGAAAACTAGTTCTGGTGACCTGGGGATCCTCAAGAAATTTTCACTTAATTTTCAGGGATTTTCTCTCACTTCCTGTTTGGCTATGGAACAGGAAGTGAAGGTAAATCTCTGAAATGGGACAAAGAGGGAAAACATAACCATTACAGGGGTTATAATCCTCTCTTAAACCTGGTACACATGGCCCGAATGTCAGATGGCATTAGCCAGTTCAATAGAAACCGGCTGACATTTGGCTTGTGTGTACGACAGACGGTCTGACAGAAGCCAGTCATCCGTCTGGCTTCTGACGATGGGGCATTACCAATGGGTGAGAACACTAACCCGAGTGTTCTGGTGGGAAGGGGGGGGTGTCTTCCTGTCAGAACACAATAGCACAGCAGGGGAGATCGCTATACATGCTCTCCTCAATTAACGACCAGGTTCCGTTCCAGCAACCAGGTTGTTAAACTAATTGGTCGCTAAACGAGGAGTCACAAGTAATCATTTTTTTAAGCATTCTTAACTACAGTACTGTATTCTGAAAAAAAGGTCTAAACATAAAGCCCCAACTCAATAACATTGTTTTAATTTGCATAAGTACAGAACACAAAAATATAAACAAAAATCCTGTACTGTACAATACAATGATATACAGTGCCCAAGAGTGTACTATTCATCTTTTCTATTCTCGCTATCCTGTTAATTACAATAACAACTTAACTGAAAAAATATGAGAAAGGGCCTAATTACCTAATGAATCTTTTCTCCTAGCTTATGAACCCAGCCTAGCCATCACTGGGAAATGGAGACGGGACTTGGACAATCTCTCAGGATGAAAGGTCAGATGCTTTGGAGGCCATTCCTTTAACCTCCTTATTTCTTTCTCAAAAGATTACTCAATAATTTATTGTTCATAGAGCTTACTATACTCAACTGAAGAGATCAAAGTGGGGGGTGTATAACATTTCTTAAATGTGCAAAATGTGACAGAGATATGGGAACTCTTATTCATATGATGTAGGGATGTTCAAAACATTTTAGGTATTGGGAAGATTTTAAGCTAACTCATTGTTCTCCATCTGCCTACTAGTAGATCCAAAATAAGGTATGGACATATTGCTTGAAAACACAGTCCCAGAAAATATTCAACCATCCCTAACTAGAATATTATATATTGCTGGAAATTGATTGCCCAAAAATAGCTTTCCCACACATCACTCTCGTTTGACAAGTGGAAAACCTCAAGTCTCCTTTGGAAAGGGAAAATCTCACATACCAATACAAGGGTACCCTCAAAAATTTTATAAAATCTAGTCAACATAGTTCAGCTTGCCTGTATTAGCCCCTCCTAGTGTCATCATGAAACATCTGCTTTGTGAGACTAAAGCCTCCTACACGTGATCAGACTTTCCAACAACAAAACCGTGGAATTTTGTCCGAAGGGTGTTGGCTCAAACTTGTCTTGCATACACACGGTCACACAAATGTTGGGAAACAATTATGAATAGTAGTGACGTACTACGTGGTTTTCCAGCACTTTAGCGCCACACTTTGGGCTCCTTCTGATAATTTTGTGTTATTAGAAGTTTGGTGATTCACACTTTTCAGTTCGTTTCTGAACGGCCGTATATCAACCAGACATGTTGCATAATCGGAGGAGATAACATGTATTATTGGCCTTGGAGTTATTGCTTTAACATTATTTTTTTGGTTGAATAATGATTTGATTTGGTATATTTTCTATATTTTTGGATGCATAGAATGCACATTTTGGTTAAGTTCTATTGGCAGATAGCATGTCTAATTTTATTTTTTTTATTTTTTTTAATGCACAATAAAAAAATTGTGTAGAATAATACTTGGTTATGTGTTTTACTCCATATGACAGTTTGGGAGTGTAGACATAGTACATAGTTACATTTTAAAAAATACAATGTAAAATTGACAAGGGACACCAACATAGTTGTATCTTTGTTCTTAAAAACTACAGGATAATGGTGTTGTGGTAACTTGCACAAATAAATAAAAAAAAGCTAATAATATTATTCTTGATATCTCTAGAAAAATAAAAAAAGCCTTATAAAATGTGTTTGCAATAACTCTATCAGTATCACCAGCAATGCAGCTTCATTATTATCCCATTAAGGAAGAGATTGTGCGCTGCATTTGGAGATTTCATAATTTGCCACTTCACAAATGTTAATTCTCCATTACAGTCAGTCAGTTCTCCATTAAAGTCAGACAACGCACATTTGTTGAGCGTATGCTAGCCAACATTTGTTGGCGGAAAGTCCAACAACAAATGGCCGATGGAGCATACACATGGTCGGACTTACCGCCAACAAGCTCACATCCAACATTTTGCAATGGAAAATCCGATCGTGTGTACGTGGCATAAGAATGCGTTCCATTTTTATTTAAATTGGCCTTTTGGAGGTGCTACAATATATATATATATTATACAGTTAACAGTTTTTACTTTGCAGGTTTATTTTTTACTTTGCAGGTTTAGTTTTGCGTTAACCTCCCTGGTGGTATGATTAGTTCTGATTTTAGGTGCTGAAAGCGGTACAATTATTTTGCATGGAAATTTGGCGTTTTATATTGTAGGCCTGCAATTCTTAGGAATAAGTCTCTTAAATCTGTTCAAACCAGAGTCTAGCAGACATCCCGGGTATGATAACGTTTATAATATAATAAATAATGATAATAAATAATAATAAAAATTATTCAATAATGTAATCAAATCCAAAAACACTGAAATTTGCTCATTTGCAGAATTATCGCTGTCATTAGATTTAGTGTTTGATGATGAATTTCCCCACAAATCACTATCGCTCAATTCTGCAAGTGATTATAATTTATTATCCCTGTTTTCTAGTTGGTCTAAAATCACTTTTGACATAAAGGGACGTTTTTTGGTTGCTATGGACAATCTCCAAATTCCAGGCAGAAAAAAACTGTATTTATAATATAAAAGTGCATGCAGGGCACTGGACAGACCACTAGGGAGAAAGGGTGTGTGCAATTTTTTTTATACAGTACTGTAATCTGTAAGATTACAGTACTGTGTGTGTTTTGTGTGTTGTTTTTTATTTTTATTTGGCACCAATCTCCGCTCCCGTGCGCTGTAACGTCGCAGGGAACGGAGCTTGGCGGCACTCGAGCGCTGTGTGAATGAAGCGGAGGACAGCTCGATCACACAGCACGGAGGACATCGTTGGATCCAGGGGACAAGGTAAGTAACTTCTCCCTGTATCCTCCCTGTATCCAGCGATGCGATCCCGAGTCTGGCTCGGGGTTACCGCTCGTGGTACTGAAATTGCAGCCCGAGCCAGACTCGGGATCACCGGTAGGGAGGTTAAAGTGTATTT
This sequence comes from Lithobates pipiens, assembly GCF_037356315.1. Lineage (NCBI taxonomy): Eukaryota > Metazoa > Chordata > Amphibia > Anura > Ranidae > Lithobates > Lithobates pipiens. The sequence continues at coordinate 155,803,300 of NW_027507764.1, read as the reverse complement.
AAACCCTAAACCAAAATTATAATATATAGCAGGTTACCAATCCTTAGATGTGACAACTGCATTGGGTTTTATTTTTGTATGCTTTTTTTTCCCCTTTAATTTTACTTGGTGATCCTGGTAACACATTTCCTGTCCTAGGGTGACAATCCTCACTCATTTTACTGTATCTATGAAGGAGCACATATGTCACCCCACAACAAGAAGTGTAAAGACTATAGAACACCTCCTCTACTTCTCATCTTCATTAAATAAGGGTAGGCATTCTGTAGTCCATAAAGGATAACTGGAATATCTGATAACTTTGTTTGAGATATTAGTTCAGAAAGTTACAGGGACATTAGATTTGTGGCAGGGCAACAGATATGTAGATTTAAAAAGAAAATAAATGCAGCCATCGCACCTAAGAACTGGTAAGCTACAATATATTACATTTTTGTTCTTTGGTTTGGATATACTTTAATTTTCAGACATGCCATTAAAAATGTTAATTTACCTAAATTGGCCTGATTTTGTGTCAATATGGATGTTGTAAAGCCATTAAACTGTAAGCTCTTCCAAGGGTTGGAGACTAATGTGAAAGGTTAAGTGTCTATTCTACAAAGAAACATGGAAAATTATTAACAAAACTATACAAATTATCTGCATGGAAATTAGTAATAAAAACAGCATTAAAAGGTTTGGCATTAGCGATGTGATCTCAGTCATTTCCACATAATCCAGTTCATACAGGGTTAATATCTGTCCCTCTGTTCTATCTGCTCCTTAATCCATGGGCTTTAGTGATTTCAATCTTCTTAGCTGCACATTGTAAGGAAAAATAAGCATTATTATTGCAGGCGGAACGGCTTTGTATGGTTGATATGCAGATGCAATGTGGTTTTTTTTTTTTCTCCCTTGCGGAATTTATACAAGAGTAAAGAATGTGATTAATACAATTACCCTTTTTATCAAAGTCTCCTGCGGCCTAGTAGCAAAGTCGAGGTGAATACATTGAACTATTGTTTAATAAAGGCAATCCTACTGCAATACGTAAGATATTTATCTTCTGCAAATATGTTTATTGCTGCTATTTTACAGCGAAGAGAGCCTGATATAGCTGACTCAGATAACACTGAGACAGCAAATGATTATTAAGCTTTTCCAAGCATTTATGAGCCTGTCAAGTAAATTTAGCAATTTCTTGCTTTGCTGATGTTAAATCATAAGGGATTGCGCTTTTTGGCTTTGTGTGATTATCTGCAGTATATCATCATAGAAATACATCATCAACACAATTAAAGGCCAAGTGTAGCTAAAAAAAAACAAATAACAAATCAGCACAAGGGGCATTACTTAAAGAGGAGTTCCCATTCTAAAAAAAAGATTAAACGTCAGCAGCTACAAATACTGCAGCTGCTGACTTTTAATAATTGGACACTTACCTGTCCCAGGGTCCAGCGATGCGGGGGATCGAAGCCCCACTCGTCTCCCCCTCCGTTCGGTGGCACCAGCATTGTAACTGTAGGCACCTGGCTGTGGCTTCACAGCCGGGCACCCACTGCGCATGCGTGAGTGGCGCTGCGCGTCGTGATTGCCCGCGCAGTCATCTGGGACCTTTCACATGTTCCAGATGATTGACAAGAGGGAGGGGGCAGAGCTGAGCCCTTCCTGCACCAAAGGGAAGTTAGGTCACCAGCCCATGCACTGAAGGAGGCAGACTATGAGGGACCCCCTAACAACAGCCATTTAGAGGTGAGTAATTTTTTTTTAGAAACATTCATGCCATTTTTTTTTTTTTTTTGGATGCAGCTCCACTTTAACTTCATTGGGATGTCTCCTTTGTGCTGGTCCCTCTCCTCTAATGTCTAACGTCAAGGGTGTCCAACTATTCCCCCAATTTCTCTTAGCTGCTTCATTCATAGAAGTCATACTACAGCTTCTATGAATAAAACAGGATGTATGAATGGAGGATGGGCAGATGATTGATAGCTCTGCCCCCTCTATTCTTAGATTCTGTTCCATTCATAGAAGCTGTAGTATGGCTTCCATGAATGGAGCAATTAGTCCAAAAGGACTCTAGATGAGAGCCTGTGGCAGCCCTTTCGTTTTCAAATTTGAATCGTTTTACAATTGCCAAAGAGAATAAAATAGAATAGAAAATAAAGGAATATAACAGAAATTAAAAGAATAGAATATAATAGAGTAAAACAGAACAAAATAGAAAATAAAAGGGGGAACTCTGCAGACTCTGATATAAGGGAGAACTCTGGGGACTCTGACATAAGGGATGCTTGGGGAACCTTGATTTAAGGCCCCTTTCACACTGAAAGGGAGTGGCATCGGTGGTAAAACGGCATGATTTTTAGTGCCGCTTTACTGTCGTATTAGTGGCGGTATTCGTCCGCTAGCGGGGCAGTTTTACCCCCCTGTTAGCGGCCGAGAAAGGGTTGCTGCAGCGGCGCTTTGCCAGTGATATAGCCGCGCTGCCCCATTGATTTCAATGGGCAGGAGTGGTAAAGGAGCAGTGTATACACCGCTCCTTCACCGCTCCAAAGATGCTGCTAGCAGGACTTTTTTTTACCGTCTTGCTAGCGCACTGCTCCAGTGTGAAAGCCCCGGGAACTTTCATACTGGAATAAGAGCAGCTGTAGCACCTGCAAAGCACCCCAGTGTGAAAGGGTTCTAAGGGGGAACACTGAGAACTATGATGCATGGAGAGGACTCTGATATAAGGGGGAACACTGCAGAACAATGTGTAAAGAGGAACTCTGATGTAAGGGGTGCTCTGGGAACCCTGATTTACATTAGTGTACTCACTCAGAGGCCTTGGCAGTCAGCGCCTCTCATCCAGATGTATCTGCGGCTGGGCTTCAAATTTCACACCCCTACTTTCCTTTTCTGAGGCACAGTGCTGGGGATTGGAGTGTGGGCAGGCAGACACAGAGAGGTAGGGGTGGAAGGATAAGGAGCAGATCGAACCCTCTCTCCTCTCCCGTCAGTGTTGGGGGAGGAGCGGGGGTAACTGCTAGTGCTGACTTTGGGCAGTGTGAAAAAGAGTGCAACAGACACTCTTGGATTAGACAACTGCAGCCAGCAACCCTGCTGAGAAGCCATAGTCTAGTCTGGTCTGAATAATGTGTCCAGGTTTCAGACTGTCTGAAACCTGGACGCATGATTCAAAACCCAAACTGTCCCGGTGAATCCCAGACAGGTTGCAACCCTGCTTATGAAGCCTGACTGTAATACTCCCAGGATGTTGTTAAGTAAGGCCTAGTCATCACTGCCCACCTCCACCATCACAGGAGTGAGCTTTCCAATGCTGAGCTCAGAGCTGCTGCATCAGGAGAGAGGAGAGTATGTGAGGGGGATTGAATCAGAGAAAGAGCTCACTCTTGTGATGGTGGATGTGAGCAGCGATGACTAGGCCTCACTTAGCAATGTCCTGGGAGTATTCCAGTAAGGCTTCATAAGGTATGTAAATGGCCCTCGCCTATAGCATTTTGTATTAATCTACAGATGGCCCTTATCTGCATTGGCAGTTTTTCTGTAATGGTGAACCATCACTTTCTAAATGTTCCTTGTCACATTTTGAGTTCAGCTCTCCTTTAAATTAAGAAGCCCATACATGTGTTGAAAAAGAAATTGTTGAAAGAATGATTAATTTTCGAAAAATAAGTGTGCCCACAGAGACACACAAATTTTATCAAACATGTTGGAAATTTCTTGGCGAACAAACGATTTTCGAATTGTTAATGGGAGACTTGTTCAAGGAAAAAAAAATATCAATGTGTGAAAGGAACATTCACTGTCACGAATTTTCAATACCATGCATTTAAAGTGTATTTAAATCTGTTAGTACATCTAACATAAGGTGACCGGATTTTTAAAATAAAATCACAGGGACATTTTTTTCATTTTTTTTTATTGGCAAATGGTATACTATTTTATAAGCATATTTTCCTTAAATGATATATGCATTGTATGTGGTATGTGTTTATGGAATGATTGTATGATATATACGTTATGTCTCACATTTCATCCATGAGATTAAAAAAAAAGATACTTCTTAGAAGAAAGCATGACCAGTGCCCACCAATGCAGCCTAACCAGTGCCCATCCAATGCAGCCTCACCAGTGCCCATCCAATTCAGCCTCACCTGTGCTCATCAATGCAGCCCCACCCCTGCAGGGGATCAAAGAGAGGAAGAGGAGAGCTGGCTGGATCATCACACAGGTCTGTGTCGCCTGCTGTGACAGCTTTCATTTGAATTGTTGGGTGCCCATCGTCACACAAGTCCCACCTCCTGGTTTAGCTCCTACCTATGAAAGACAGCACATGTCCCAGCATTGTCTATCAAAGGTGCCAAATCAGAAGGCAGGACTTTGTTTGGCGGCTGGCACCTGGCGATCCAAATTAAAGCTGTCACAGAGACAACGAGTGAGGAGGGAGAGCGAATGGCTGCAGAGTAAGTTAAATAAAACCAGTGTCATCTGTTATCAGTGCCACGTATTAGTGCCATCTGTCATCAGTGCCACGTATTAGTGCCACATTGTAGTGTCATTTGTCATCGGTGTCACGTGTCATCAGTGCCACGTATCAGTGTCATCAGTGCCACCTGTCAGTGTCACGTGCCATCTGTTATCAGTGTCACGTGTCATCAGTGCCACGTATCAGTGCCATCTGTCATCAGTGCCACGTATTAGTGCCATCTGTCATCAGTGCCACGTATTAGTACCATCTGTCATCAGTGTCACGTGTCATCAGTGTCACATATTAGTGCCATCTGTCATCAGTGCCACATCAGTGTCACGTGCCATCAGTGCCCAGTGCCACGTATCAGTGCCATCTGTCATCAGTGCCACATCAGTGTCACGTGTCATTGCCTAGTGCTCCAGGGTCTTCAAAAGTGTAAGCCCTTGTACACACGGTCGGACATTCCGATGGACAATGTCCGATAGGACCGTGTTGTCGGATAATACGACAGTGTGTGGGCTCCATCGGACTGTTTCCTTCGGAGTATCCGACGGACCAAGTTTTCCAGCTGGGCTATAAAATTTTCCGACAACATGATCCGATTGGACTTTGTCCGATCATGTGTAGAGAATTCCGATTGGACAAAGTGCTACGCATGCTCAGATCAAATTCCTAGACCAAAGCTATTGGCTACTAGCCTGAACGTAGTCCCGTCCTAACGAAATAATGTCATCGCGTTAAGTACGATCAGATTTTCTGACAACTTTGTCCGACTGTGTGTATGCAACCGTTTCAGGACAAAATCCGTCAGACAAAATCCGACAGATTTGGTTGTCGGAATGTCGGACCGTGTGTACAAGGGCTAAAAGGTAGTCAACAAGTTAGATGTGTAATTTTTGCTCCTAGAACACATGATGTGCTCCCTGCATGTTGGGCCTCTCTATGTGGCCAGGCTGTGAAAAAGTCCCGCACATGTGGTATCGTAATACTCAGGAGGAGTAGCAGAATGTATTTTGGGGTGTCATTTGTGGTATACACATGCCATGTGAGAGAAATAACCTATTACAATGACAATTTTGTGGAAAAAAAATCTTCATTTTGCAAAGAATTGTGGGAAATAAACCTCACGATGCATCTTACTAAATACCTTGGAATGTCTACTTTCAAAAAAGGGGTAATTTGGGGGGTATTTGTACTTTGCTGGCTTGTTAGGGTCGCAAGAAATGAGATAGGCCACCAGTACATCAGGTGTCATCAATTTTTTATGATTTGCACCACAGCTTGTAGACTTTCACAAAGACCAATTAATATCCAATAATTTGGGTTATTTTTACCAAAGATATGTAGCAGTATAAATTGTGGCCAAAATTTATGAAGAAAAAATTATAATTTGCAAAATTTTATCACAAATACCACCAAAAGAAAGCTCTATTTGTATGAAAAAAAGGACAAAAAATGAATTTGGGTACAGTATTACATGACTGAGTAATTGTCATTCAAAGTGTGAGAGCACTGAAAGCTGAAAATTGGTCTGGTCACAAGGGAGGTTTAAGTGCCCAGTTGTCAAGTGGTTAATGAAGCTGATGAAAGACACATCTTACTTGCTTCCCTTCCCTTTCGCGATAAGCTAACAGCCGCAAAGAGTGTTGGTACTTGTAGTTTATTCATTAAAAGAACATAAAATAAGAACAGAACAGAAAATACATTTTTCATTTAACAATTGTGATCGGGAGCAATTGGGAAGAAGATCCTCGGCTTACTTGCACTAGAGGTGATGAGTCAGGAAGTGGCTGCAGCAGTGGTAACATCTTACGTATTCCATCCAAAAAATGGGTAAAACATTTAACATAATCCCAAAGGCAAACTTATCTTTTAACAATATCAAAGTTTGCAGTATCTACTAAGCTTAATGCATAGATGGTTTTCAGAGACATGAAAAAGACACCCTTAACCACTTCTCGCTCACCGGCCGCCATATGACATTCTTGACTAGGGATGAGCTTCGTGTTCGAGTCGAACGTACGTTCGACTCGAACATTGGCTGTTCGGCCGTTCGGCGAATTCCGAACGTTTTGGCCGTTCGCGTCAAAATTCGAGTGGCGTGCGGACCACAATGCACTGCGGTGGCGCAGTGCATTGCTGGCTCATGATTGGCCAAGCATGCACTGTGACCCCGCATGCTTGGCCAATCGTAGCGCCAGCAGCGAGGAGAGCCATGATTGGCCACAGGCATCCTGCCTGTGGCCAATCATAGCTCAGGCTGTGTAGTGCACGCCCCACACTATATAAGGCCGCCTTTGAGGCGGCCTCGTGTAGTGTGTTAGCATCTGAAGCAGTGGGTGTTCTGTGTACCTTCAACACAGTACACACCGATCGTTTTTGGCTGATTTCCTATCTTGCTGCTGTGTAGTGGTTGTTGTCTGTGCCCTGACCGCAGTATACACCACTATATTCACCTCACCTATATAGCTAGTGATCTAGCTTTAACCACTTAACAACTGCCCATTGCCGATTAACGGCTTCAGGGCGGTTGTTTAACTCTGAGAGGCCGTTAACTAACGACCTCCCAGAATTCTGCTCTCGCGCGCCCCCTGGGGCGCGCACTCGAGAGCATCCGTGACCGCCGGGTCCACAGGACCCGGCGCATCACGGATCACGGTAAACGGCCGCTCGTCGCGGCCGTTTACCACGTGATCGCTCCGTCAAATGACGGAGTGATCACTTGTAAACAAACCGGCGTCATGTTATGACGCCGGTTCCTCCCTCCCCTCTCTGTACCGATCGGTACAGCGGAGGGGAAAGAGATCGGTGTCAGCAGCGATGTGGGCTGCATCTGCAGTGCCCACATCGCTGCTCACCGAATTTAACCCCTCAATTCCCTGCCAATACTCTGCAATACCAGTGCATACTCTGCAGTACCCTGCCATTACTCTGCAGTACCCCGCCATTACTCTGCAGTACCCCGCCATTACTCTGCAGTGCAGTACCCTGCCATTACTCTGCAGTACCCCCCATTACTCTGCAGTACCCTGCCATTACTCTGCAGTACCCCCCATTACTCTGCAGTACCCCCCAATACTCTGCAGTACCCCCCAATACTCTGCAGTACCCGCCATTACTCTGCAGTACCCCGCCATTACTCTGCAGTGCAGTACCCTGCCATTACTCTGCAGTACCCTGCCATTACTCTGCAGTACCCCCCATTACTCTGCAGTACCCTGCCATTACTCTGGAGTACCCCCCAATACTCTGCAGTACCCTGCTATTACTCTGTAGTACCCCGCCAATACCCCGCCAATACTCTGCAATACCCTGCCATAAATTGCCATACCCAGCCATACTCGGAGATACCCAGCCATACTCGGTGATACCCTGAAATACCCAGCCATAGACGCCCCCACCCCTCACCGCCCTCCGGTGCTTCTACCAACTCGCCAGTACGATCAAAGCCAGAATCTTTTTTTTATTTTTTATTTCAGGCTTCCCAGCCTAGAGGTGAGATGTGGGGTCATATTGACCCCCAGATTTCACTGTAAAGAGGACCTGTCACCCCATATTCCTATTACAAGGGATGTTTACATTCCTTGTAATAGGAATAAAAGTGATCAAAAATATATTTTTGGGGAAAAAAATGTCAAACTAAAATAAATAAAGTAAAATGAACAATAAAAAAAAAAAAAAATTTTTAAAGCGCCCATGTCCCCATGTGCTCGCATGCAGAAGCGAACGCATGCGTAAGCCCCGCCCACATATGAAAACGGTGTTCAAACCACACATGTGAGGTATCGCCGAGAACGTTAGAGCGAGAGCAATAATTTTAGTCCTAGACCTCCTCTGCAACTCAAAACATGTAACCAGTAAAAAAAAAATTAAAGCGTCGCCTATGGGGATTTTTTAAGTAGCGACGTTTGGCGCCATTCCACGGGCATGTGCAATTTTGAAGAGTGACATGTTTGATATCTATTTACTCAGCATAACTTCATCTTTCACTTTATGCAAACATTGGGCTAACTGTTTTTTTTGTTTGTTTTTTAAGCACAAAACTGTTTTTTCCCCCAAAAAAACGCGTTTGAAAAATTGCTGTGCAAATACCGTGTGAGATAAAAATTTGCAACGACCACCATTGTATTCTCCAGGGTCTTTGCTAAAAAAAAAAATATATATAATGTTTTGGGGTTCTCTGTAATTTTCTAGCAAATAAATGATGATTTTTACATGTAGGAGAGAAATGTCAGAATTGGCCTGGGTGCTCCAGAACGCCTGATGGCGCTCCCTGCATGTTGGGCCTCTGTATGTGGCCACGCTGTGTAAAAGTCTCACACATGTGGTATCACCGTACTCGGGAGTAATAGCAGAATGTGTTTTGGGGTGTAATTTGTGGTATGCATATGCTGTGTGTGTGAAATAACCTGATAATATGACAATTTTGTTAAAAAAAAAAAAAAAAAGGAAATAGGCCGTCAGTACTTCAGGTGTGATCAATTTTCAGATATTGGCACCATAGCTTGTGGACTCTAACTTTCACAAAGACCAAATAATATCCATCCAATTTGTACTTATTTTTACCAAAGATATGTAGTAGTATGAATTTTGGCCAAAATTTATGAAGAAAAAATTACTAATCTGCTAAATTTTATAACAGAAACGAAGAAAAATTCATTTTTTCGCAGAATTTTCGGTCTTTTTTCTTTTATAGCACAAAAAATAAAAAACTGAGAGGTGATTAAATACCACCAAAAGAAAGCTCTATTTGTGTGAAAAAAAGGACAAACATTTCCTATAGGTCCAGTGTTGCATGACTGAGTAATTGTCATTCAAAATGTGAGGGCACCGAAAGCTGAAAATTGGTCTGGTTATTAAGGGTGTTTAAGTGCCCAGTGGTCAAGTGGTTAATAATAGAGCTTGCAGTCAGTAGTGTTAGGAGATAGTGCGTGCTGTCTGCGTGCTCTGTACCCAGTACATACCGCTATAATATAGGGCAGGCCCCTACTTTCAAACATCCAACTTACAAACATCTCCTACTTGCAAACGCAAGGAGACAGCAGCAAGTGAGATGAAAAAAGATGGAGGACAAAACAAATTATACAGGGGTGATAACCCTTCCCTATGTTTTCCAAAAAGCTTAAAAATAGTTTTTTTGACTGGAGCTACACTTTAAAAATGTACCGGTTGAAAATGACAAACAGATTCAACTTAACACAACAAACCTACACAGTCCCTGTCTTGTTTGCACCGCCTGTATACTGCTGTTCTGAGTATATAGGGCCTGGGGGCCACACGCATTTCCTTTTTTTAATATGGGTACGGGGTTCCCCTTAATATGCGTACAAGACCCAAATAGGCTGGTAATGGGCAGTGAGGGCTACCCATGCCATTTTTCTCAATGATTTTCAACCATATTGCAGGAACCTTTTTTTTTCACTTTAATCGTCATTAAAATCAGTGCTCCCGCCAAAACGGCAGTTTTTAAAACTTTTTTTTGCAGTGACCCATGTCCCCTGAGGCAGGAGGCAGGTCCCCAAACCCTTTTTAGGACACTATCTTGCATATTAGCTGTTAAAATTAGCACTTTCCATTTCGAACGTTCGAGTCCCATAGACTTCAATGGGGTTCGAACGCTCGTAACGAACGCAGGGGTCGTTCGCAAGTTCTGGTGCAAACCGAACCGGGGGGTGTTCGGCTCATCCCTATTCTTGACTTTGTGCTGGTATATCTGAAAAATGCCTGCAGCTACAGGCACCATTCAGATATCAGCTTTTTCAGCCGGCAATTCCCTACACCATAAGAATGATCATAGAGGCTGTTCTGCTGCTTAATCGTTCTTACGGGTGGCGAGAGGGGACGCCCCCCTCCCGCCACCCTCCGGTGCTTCTACCGACTCACCCCTTCCATCAGTAAGTCGGAGACAGGATCCGCGGACCCTGGATGTTTACCATAGAGATTTCTGGTAGATCAGATGGTTGCCGGAGTCTCTATGATCATTCGGAGGCTGGGCACGATGTTATGATGTCACGCCCGGCCTCTGCATTCAAACAAACGGTGCCACCTGGCTTGGAAGCCAAGATCATTTTTGAATTTTTTTTTATTTCAGGCTTCCTAGCCTAGAGGTGAGATGTGGAGTCTAACTGACCCCATATCTCACTGTAAAGAGGACCAATAATGCCATATTCCTATTACAAGGGATGTTTACATTCCTTGTGTAGCACTAACCACCGAAAGAGCTGCTGAATTTTTCTGGGCTTACCGATTACCTCCTCCAGCTCGTACTCATTGTCCTTGTCTAAGGGTTCCCAGGGTTGATAACCCAGTAACTGTGGAGACCGACACTTGAATTCCTTGTTAGGATTTTTATTTTGCATAAAACAATTGAACAAACTCAGTCTCTAAGTTGGGAATAGAGGGTATCAGGGTAAAGTTTAGCTCAGGTGCTTGGAACTGCTCACTTCAATAAAAGTCTCTCTCTATGTACACAATCCAGGGAACAGCCGCTCGCAACTGGATTCTTTAACCCTTTGATAAATCCTTAAGTTTTGGGTTTAGCAGCCAACAGGTAATTCTAGCATTTCAAAGTCTCTCACACAGACTTGGTTGGAAACTTAGTTACAACTGGAAGGGTAGAAGTAGGAACTTTTCTTACTGTACCAGAATCTTTTAGCTGGTCCAGCGATACTGTAAGAATTGTGGATTCAATCAAAGTCCATGGCAGCTCAGCTTCCAGGCACTGAGCAGCCAGCCTTGTGCATAGCTCTTACTGAAGAGTCCTCCCCTGGTCGCGTGTAGAGTTGCTGGGCCTCTCCAAACCCGAGACGTCATCGGAACACCTTAGAATCCTTCCAGTTACTGCGCCTCGAACTAGCCAGTTCTGAGGCTCGGAAATGGATGGATCCACACCCCAGGCCATGAGGCCCCCCCGGGGGCTGATCAAGAGGACCAGGACCATGCAGTCAGCAACAACTTCTGGACCGGAACCCCGAACCACGTGACTTTGGCACCTTAAGTACCCTTTCCTGTATTACGCAGTGAGACAAACACGCCCACTGGCTCCGAGATAAAGATTGGTACCCAATGCGTCCAACCAGACTGCGTTCTATAGCCTCTCACAGGTGTACAACCCCACCTATGACCAGGCAGAACTTCTGTACAGCCCAGCCAAACTGATGCCAAAGTAAAATTTAACACAATTAACCCCAAAACTCACTACAGTTTTGAGCAAAAACTAAATGTAAACACATAACGTGTACTCATTAGGAGTACCGGCACTACACTTGTAATAGGAATAAAAGTGATCAAAATTTTTTTTTTTTTTTAAAGTGTCAAACGAAAAAAAAAAAAGTAAAATTAACAATACAATTTTTTTCCCCATGCACACAGAAGGGAACGCATACGTATGTCCCGCCCACATATGAAAACGGTGTTCAAACCACACATGTTAGGTATCGCCGCAAATGTTAGAGTGAGAGCAATAGTTCTAGCCCTAGACCTTCTCTGTAACTCAAAACATGTAACCAGTAAAAAAAATTAAAGTGTCGCCTATGGGGATTTTAAATTACCGAAGTTTGGCGCAATTCCACGAGCACGAGTGCAATTTTGAAGCAAGACATGTTAGGTATCTATTTACTCGGCGTAACTTCATGTTTCATATTATGCTAAAAAGTTTGGCTAACTTTACTGTTTTTGACATTCCCTCCACAGATTCATAAAGCTGAACTCCAGGCCCAAAAATGTTCAGGTAAATATATTCATCATATAGCACTACCCCTGTAGGAGCCGCAATATAAGAAGGGTCCTCTGTTCTTTGTCTCAACCTTCTTCGGAGGATCAGCCCCTCTCACACACCAGGCTGAGAGTAGAAACATGCAATTTCACAGAAATGTATTGAAAGTAATAACTATTACCCAATAATTGTGCTATATCAAAGAAAACAAGCACCAAACCAAGTAGTACATGCAAACTTAATATATTGTCACTTAATATGGTTGGTAATAGTAATAAAACAATTTAGCATACAAAGTGATTAACAGTAAGGACTAGGCAACAGATGACATTTGGCATCCAGATCAGCATAAACAGTAGCAATGCCACCTCAAGTGCACAAGTGAGCACTAGTACATTTATGGTGCTAGACCTAGACTGACTGTCTATGCACTGCCCAAAAGAAAAGGGGTGGTAGCAGAGGGCAGGGAAACAAAGGAGGCTTGCAGAATAATTATTATGAGGTGTAGTCCTTTGAGATGCTCTTCAGCTGGGTACTGTTGGGGCCCTTTAAGAGCATCTTTGCATTTAACGAAAGTGTCAAAAGTGTCCGATCTGTCCGCCTCAATGTCACAGTCCCAATAAAAATAGATTGCCGCCATTACTAGTAAAAAAATACATAAATAAATAAATAATAAAAATGACATAAATCTATCCCCTAATTCAGTGATGGCGAACCTTGGCACCCCAGATGTCTTGGAACTACATTTCCCATGATGCTCAACTACACTGCAGAGTGCATGAGCATCATCACTGCCCTATTTTGTAGATGTGATAACTTTTGCGCAAATCAATCAATATACGCTTATTGCGATTTTTTTTTTATACCAAAAATATGTTGAAGAATACATATCTGATGAAGATTTTTTTTATTTTATTTCTTTTTTTGGATATTTATTATTGCAAAAAGTACACAATACTGTGTTTTTTTTTCAAAATTGACGATCCTTTTTTTGTTTATAGCGCAAATAATAAAAACCGCAGAGGTGATCGAATACCAGCAAAATAAAGCTCAATTTATGGGGAAAAAAAAGACATAAATTGTTTTTTTTATGTACAACATCGCTTGACCACGCAATTGTCAGTTCAAGCGACGCAGTGCCGTTTCGCAAAAAAGGGCCTGGTCAGGAAGGGGACAAGTCCTTCCGGGGCTGAAATGGGTATAGAGTGCATTATGGGTGTGGTATGGATTGGGTACACTTGGTGTCCTGCAATCAGTGGCTCATTCTCTGTTAAGAGTATCAATAATGGGTGAATAGCCCTCTCACCAGTCCTTGGGATGTTGCCATGACCTCTCACTGTAGAAGGGGGGCCTCCTCAGTCTCTCCCTGAAAGCCTCCAGTGATCAGCGGTGGGAAGCAGAGGGTGAGTGGACAGTCCAGTCTCCCTGTGGCCACGGCAGAAGTGCCGCGATGTGGGTTGTGCTGTGCTGCTCCTGGGTGTCCTCACTCCCAGTCTCAAGCATAGATTTCCGCTGGTATGGTCTCTAGCTGGCAGGTGAATATCCAGACAGAGGTGCTCTCTACCTTCCTTGGTGCCGAGAGGCACTCATTAGCCACAAATTATATAAACCAATGCTGTGTGCACCAAATACCTTTGCAAACCTCTATATTAACTTGTAAAAATAGCAGTGAAATCACTGTGCTTTAGATAGTTTGCGCAGTAAGCAGAGCTGATGGAGGGTCTTTATTACATGTTCCCACACATAGGCAAAGTTTTAAACTGTATTACTGCACAGATCTGGATGAAATATGCAAAGTACACCAAGATTCTAGTAAGAATACACATGGCTAGACAATATTTGCTTATCCTAGAGATTTAAACCTGTTAGAATCATAACACCTTAGTTCTATGAATCAAACAATTTAATGGTTACATCTATCCATGATTATATCAATACCTAAAATATTCATTTTGTGCCCTATATATACACTCTTCTACTATTTCATACAAATCAAATGGTAATGTTTATTTAATGGTCCTTTAATTATGGTGGTGAGATTTCTGCTTTCAAAATGTTACATAATGCAGAGGCTCAGCCTCACCATTATTTTCTGTGTCATTATACCGGAAGATGCATGTAGTGAATCTACAATACAAGGCTAGTGAGGTACACAGTCGGCAGAATACAGACTGTTTTTTCTACAGCTGTTTATGTGATTCTTGTTTTCTTTCACTGCTTGCATGGTGCATGTGATTAATTACTTGGAAAACGATTGCATCTGTGCTTTGAAAGGAGCTGATTGAGGCTCTCTACCACTGAATAGGCTGCTGTTTGCATCTGCTTGTTGTGAAATCTGGAAGCCTACAATATATATATATATATATATATATATATATATATATATATATATATATATATATATATACAGTGCCTTGCGAATGTATTCGGCCCCCTTGAACTTTTCAACCTTTTGCCACATTTCAGGCTTCAAACATAAAGATATAACATTTTTATTTTTTGTGAAGAATCACCAACAAGTGGGACACAATTGTCAAGTGGAACGAAATCTATTGGATATTTTAAACTTTTTTAGAAAATAAAAAACTGAAAAGTGGTGCGTGCAAAATTATTCGGCCCCTTTACTTTCAGTGCAGCCAACTCACTCCAGAAGTTCAGCGAGGATCTCTGAATGATCCAATGTTGTCCTAAATGACTGATGGTGATAAATAGAATCCACCTGTGTGTAATCAAGTCTCTGTATAAATGCACCTGCTCTGTGATAGTCTCAGGGTTCTGTTGAAAGCGCAGAGAGCATCATGAAGACCAAGGAACACACCAGGCAGGTCCGTAATACTGTTTTGGCGAAGTTTAAACCCGGATTTGGATACAAAAAGATTTCCCAAGCTTTAAACATCTCAAGGAGCACTGTGCAAGCGATCATTTTGAAATGGGAGTATCAGACCACTGCAAATCTACCAAGACCTGGCTGTGGGAGACACACCAAACATGTTGAAGAAGGTGCTCTGGTCAGATGAAACCAAAATCAAACTTTTTGCCCACAATGCAAAACGATATGTTTGGCGTAAAAGCAACACAGCTCATCACCCTCAACACACCATCCCCACTGTCAAACATGGTGGTGGCAGCATCATGGTTTGGGCCTGCTTTTCTTCAGCAGGGACAGGGAAGATGGTTAAAATTAAGGGGAAGATGGATGCAGCCAAATACAGGACCATTCTGGATGAAAACCTGTTGGAGTCTGCAAAAGACCTGAAACTGGGACGGAGATTTATCTTCCAACAATACAATGATCCCAAACATACAGCAAAATCTACAAAGGAATGGTTCACAAATAAACGTATCCAGGTGTTAGAATGGCCAAGTCAAAGTCCAGACCTGAATCCAATCGAGAATCTGTGGAAAGAGCTGAAAACTGCTGTTCACAAACGCTCTCCATCCAACCTCACTGAGCTTGAGCTGTTTTGCAAGGAAGAATGGGCAAGAATTTCAGTCTCTCGATGTGCAAAACTGTAATCGCAGCAAAAGGTGGCTCTACAAAGTATTAACGCAAGGGGGCCGAATAATTTTGCACGCCCCACTTTTCATTTTTTTTAAAGTTTAAAAAATCCAATAGATTTCGTTCCACTTCACAATTGTGTCCCACTTGTTGGTGATTCTTCACAAAAAAATAAAAATGTTATCTCTTTATGTTTGAAGCCTAAAATGTGGCAAAAGGTTGAAAAGTTCAAGGGGGCCGAATACTTTCGCAAGGCACTGTATATATACAGTACTGTACAAAAGTCTTAAGTAATTCTGTAAAGTAAGTGCTTTCAAATATATATTTTTATGTTTATATATATATATATATTTATATTTATATGTTTATTTTTTTTATCAATGTATAAAATGCAAAGTAAGCAAACAGAAGAAGAATCTAAATCAAATCAATATTTGGTATGACTACCATTTGGCTTCAATCTAGCATAGATTCTTACACTTTGTACAGTTGCACAGTTGTCAGGGATTTTGTAGGATTAGAGCCAGGCGTATGATTAGTCAATGATTTACCAAGCGGATTCTAATGATCATCAATTTCATATGTAGGTTGAAGCACAGTCAGTAATTGAAACAGAAACAGCTGTATATGAGGCCTTCAAACTGAGTGAGGAACTGCCAAAGTCTGCTACTAAGGTGAGGTTGTGGAAGACAGTTTCATGTCCCAGGTCATACAACATGGCAAGACCGAGAACAGCAACAAGACAAAAAGTAGTATCACTTCATCAGCAGGGTCTGTCCCAGGCAAATATTTCAAAGTTAAGACTGGGGTTTCAAAATGTGCTGTTTAAGCTCTTTTGAAGAAGCACAAAAAAAGTAGGCAATCTTGAGGACCGTAGAAGCAGTGGTAAGCCCAGGAAACTTGAAGCATCATGCTTGCTTTCCTTCAATATTGGAAGATGTCCAGCAGTGCCATCGGCACAGAACTGGAGAAAACCAGTGTTATCCAGGTACTATCCAATGAAGTCTGGTCAGAAGTGGTCTTCATGGAAGAGTTGCATCCAAAAAGCCATACCTCCGACGAGGAAACAAGGCTAAGCACTGTTTAAGTATGCACAAAAACATAGCAACTGGGTGCGGAAAATGGCAGCAGGTGCTCTGGCTATAGCAAAAGGCAGTTTGTTCACCGAAGGACTGGAGAGCGGCACAATGGTGAATGCCTGAAGGCAACAGTGAAGCATGGTGGAGGTTCCTTGCAAGCTTGAAGCTATATTTCTGCAAATGGAGTTGGAGATTTGGTCAGGATTAATGGTGTCCTCTGTGCTGAGAACTACAGGCAGATACTTATCCATCATGACATACCATCAGGGAGGCATGTCATTTATTCTATCCTGCAGCAGGTCAATGACCCTAAACATGCAGCCAATGTCATTAAGAATTATCTTCATTGCAAAGAAGAGCGAGGAATTCTGGAAATGGCGGTTTGGCCCCTGCAGAGCTCTGATCTCAACATCATTGAGCCTGTTTAGGATTACATGAACAGACAAAAGGATTTGAGATAGCCTACATCCCCAGAAGATCCGTGGTTAGTTCTCCAAGATGTTTGGAACTACCTACCTGCCGAGTTCCTTCAAAACTGTGTTCAAGTGTACCTAGAAAAATTGATACTGTTTTGAAAGGGTAGTCACACCAAATAATGATGTGATTTGGATTTTTCTTCTGTTCATTTTCTTTCCATTTTGTGTTTTGATAAAAATAAACTAACATTTCTATTTCTGAAAGCATTCTTAACCACTTCAATACTGGGCACTTAAACACCTTCCTGCCCAGACCAATTTTGAGCTTTCAGCGCTGTCGCACTTTGAATGACAATTGCGCGGTCATGTTACACTGTACCCAAATGATTGGTTTTTTTCCCCACAAATAGAGCTTTCTTTTGGTGGTATTTGATCACCTCTATGGTTTTTATTTTTTGCTAAACAAATAAAAAAAGACCGAAAATTTTGAAAAAAAATATGTTTTTTTTTGTTCCAGTTTCAAAACTTTGTAAATAAGTACGTTTTCTCCTTCACTGATGGGCACTGATGGGGCTGCACTGATGGGCACTGATAAGGCGGCACTGATGGGCACTGAGGAGCTGGCACCAATGAAGTGGCACTGATGAGGTGGCATTGATGGGCACTGATAGGTGGCACTTATGGGCGACCCGGATGGACACTGATAGGTGGCACAAATTGGCACTGATAGCTGGCACAGATTGGCATGGATTGGCAGCATGAATGGGCATGGATAGGCGGCACAGATGGCCATGGATAAGCAGCACAGATGGGCATGGATGGGCACTGATAGTTGGCATGGATGGGCACTGATAGGTGACATTGTATTGTATGGTTTTGTGCTGATGGATGCCAGTGTCAAACAATAATGCATGCCAATCAGTGATGCCCATTGTGGGCACTGATTGGCATCCATTGTGGGCACTGACTGGCATCCATTGTGGCACTGACTGGCATCCCTGGTGGTCTAGGGTGGCATACCTGATGCTGGGCATCCCTGGTGGTCTGGTGGCGTCCCTGGTGGTCCAGTGTGGGCATCCTCGGTGGGGCTGTGCTGATAATCGATCAGCACAGACCCCCCCGTCAGAGGAGCAGCCCATCGGCTCTCCCCTACTCGCGTCTGACAGCCGATCACCGGCTCTTCCTATTTACACTGTGATCAGTCATGATTGGACGTGGCTGATCATGTGGTAAAGAGTCTCGGTCGGAGACTCTTTACCGAGAGCATAGTTGCGGCGTGTCATACTAACACCCCGCAACAACTATAGCCCCAATGCGCGCCCCCGGGGGTGCGCAGCGGCTCAAAACCCTGAGGACGGTCTATGACGTCTAGTCAGGATTTTGAAACCACTTTGCCTCCATCATTTGACAATTGCCGGGCGGCAAGTGGTTAATTTACATTTTTTCACACCTGCCTAAAACTTTTTCACAGTAGTCATCATGCTGCACTAACTGAATGAAAATGCTCCTTTGGCGAAACTTGGCCCTTTGCATAATGGGATTACTTTAATAAAAGCTACTATTGCAATGTGCCATGACATGAGAAGCAACATGCTTCAGACTAGCAAACTATAGAAAGGGGAGATGATTTGCAAAACGGATAATTCTTTCACATGTATAACATATTGCTCCATACCAGCCTTTCTCAAGCTTTTTCCTTTCAGAGGAACCCCTAAAATTTTCAGGTCTCAAGGAACCCTTGCTTAAAAGAATTAATTGGAGGTCACTGGGAAAAATGCCCCTTATAATGGTGGTCAGTGGGAAGAATACTTTCCACCCTACAGACCACTAAAAAAAATTATTTAGCTCTGCCTAGTGGCATTGGCCCTGGAACTATGCAGTCACCATTAAAACGGAAAATCCATCAGCCACAGCTCAAAGAATCCCTAGCAACATCTGAAGGAACCTTAGGGTTCCAGGTAACCTTGGCTGAGAATGACTGTTATATACACTAGAAACCGTTTTTCCACATTATTTAAACATTCTTTGAATAGCGTTGATTTGCACAGTGTAGGTATTCACACCTGAGTGTTTCAAAGTTGTGAGTTTATACCACGATTTCGTCACGTTTTTGCTTCAATTTTGTTCAGGTCATCAATGTAAAAGGCAGAAAAATACCTGTAATCTGCCCCAAAGAAGCTCCTGTTCTTTTCTGAGCTTAGGGTTTTTTCAGGTATTTTGCTTCAGGTGACAAAATGCTCAGATGTGAACAGGCGCCATTGAAATTAATGGGATTTTGGTTGCTGGGCATTTTTGCAGGCATTTTTTCGGGCATTTTACGAGAATTTCATGAGCCCCCCCCCCCAAAGGAACTCGTAATGGACGGGGGCTTTTTTCAATGACTTCTTTTATCAGTATTACCAGGACCGACAATTCATTATAGCTGCGAGTACGTTTTTTCCTTTAGAAATGTCATTTAGTGCAGGGACTGTTGGAAACACGGGGAAAAAATGCACCACTTTACAGGCATACTATAGACACCCACCAGGTATGAAATTTAAAGGAATATTTCACTTTTATTGTTTCACTTTAAGCATTATTAAAATCACTGCTCCCGAAAAAACTGACGTTTTTAAAACTTTTTTTTGCATTGATGCACATCCTCTGGGGCAGGACCCAGGTCCCCAAACACTTTTTATGACAATACCATGCATATAAGCCTTTAAAATTAGCACTTTTGATTTCTCCCATAGACTTTAAAAAGGTTGTTCCATGGATTTCGAATTTGCCGCGAACACCCCAAATTGTTCGCTAATCGGCGAACAGATGAACACCCAATGTTCGAGTCGAACTTATGTTATACTTGAACATCCGGCTCATCCCTATTGGCTATACACTATACCAGTTATATCATGTATTTCTGTTAAAATGTATCCTGTTCTCTTTGTATTGCTTCTTTTACATGAAATACCTGGTATTTCCTGCCAGTCCCCCAGCTTTCCTATTTAAAACTGACCAAACTAGGCATGAGAGCACATTCATCTCCGCTTGGTCAGTTTTCTGGCTGTGCTGGGAGTACTGCCTGCTTCTCCTCCAATGGTCAGCCCTCTGCTGATATATCCCCCCATACATATAATCACTGGGAAGATCATTGTATTGCTGTTTCTCCACCCCCAGCTCTCTAAGCTTTTTATGCAGCTGAGAACAGATGAGATTATGTGCTCACTTATAAAAAAAGAAAAAATGTATTTATACATTTTTATGTGTATACACACATGTTTTGTCTTTCCTTTCTATTTTAAATGGAATGGGTTGTTTTAAAAGGTAAGGGTTCAAATATACTTTAAAGTGGCTGAAAAATAAAACACAGGCCTGGAAATAAGGCCCAGCCCTTTATAAAATAACACTGTGCATAAGGACCACCGGGGTGGATATAGATATTTTATTATACTAGTTCACACATATAGAGGTACATTCGTTTTTTTTCCCCCCTTTCCCACATTTTTCACACTACAGCAGTGTTCCCTGTTTCCTTGCTTTCCTTGCTTGCCGTTTACACAGCCCCTTTCAGGTTGAATGACATCTAGCATCATCCAACCCCTTCCTGTGAGTCCAGACTGCCATGAACTCACCCCTTGGTTAGCATCATTATGCAATTTCGGCTCATGGAGTACTGCTGCATAGAAAGCACCCAAATGGCGTAATGTTCAGATGTAATAATGTTTTTTGTGCAGCACTGAAACCTACCCACAATTAGATGCCAAAGAAGTATAAAAGGGACAACACTTATCACATGACCATGTAGAAGACACGTAATTTAGGCATGCATCCTTTAAACTGTTAAAAAATTAGTTTTGGGAAAAGGGCTGAGAATTTGGGCTTTAAAACCTATTTTTGCTGTTTTTTTAATTTTTTAGCTATTACCTTATAGGAAAATCAGCAAAACAGATGCCAGTCAATTTGCTATGAATGCTTCAGTTCTCTGTTCAAGGACCTGGTTATTACCATGGTAATACAGAAAATGCACAGTCTCCTCATTACCAAGCTCTCATGAGGTCAAAGCTTAGTGGCCTCCAGATGCATTTTATAAACATATACTTATAGAATTACATGGACTCTGGGATACACAATAATCAGATCCATGTTGCTTTACCACTTATGTTTGCAGGGGCATATTGAGTCAAATAAACCTGATTTGCTGTCTCTTGTATAAAAACCTTTGATACACGTTAATGCTGGAATGTGGATAAATGGATGTGCTCAGAAGCTCGTAAAACAGACTTAAATAGAACCACTCATATAAACTTCAAACATGTGCCCTCCATAGAAGGACCCTCATCTCTGAAGACATGCTAAATATATTCATTTAATCTCCTGAACATTGCCATTAATTTACCATAAAGACCTAGATCCTATCAAATAATTTGCAGTGATCTCAGTGTAATATGTTTTGAAGACATAATTTTTTCAGTATGTGCCTTTCCAGGCCACAAAAGAAGCATACAGCAATATAATCTAGAAATGGAAAAGTTTTGCCCTTAATGAGTGATGGTTTGAGGCCAGTGAAAGTCCATGGTTAACTTCCAGTATTGCATTACTACATGTATTAGTTGTTCTTCTTTGGGTTAAAGAATGAATAAACTTAAATGGCTATCTAGCTTTTACACAATAGTTATTCGTTTGGAGAGATATATGTGGCTAATAAGTACAGAAAATGTTAGATATAAAAGTAGTTAAAAAGACAAATGCTTTCCTATAAACATCTGATTTCCAACAAACTATTTATGTTAAAGGACAATACAGCCAGCCCCTTCTGGACCCAAAATGGCTGTTTTTATAGAGCAATATATTAAGCTCAGTCCCCCAAAAAAGTAAAAAAAAAAGTGAATTGATGCAATGTTTGTCAAATGATACATTCTTTTACATACATATTATTAAAATGTTATACCACAAGGCGCTGGTAATACTTTGGCTTTGTTATTGGCTACAGGATTTTTTTTTATTTCAACATACTTTCCCCATGTTCAACACACTCTGTGCTATGCTCTTCCTCTATCCTTTTCAGATGGGATTCCAAAGTCTAGTCTGCAAACCTCCAGCAGACGTGGCATACTTGATGGTTGAGAATCGTGCTCCCTTATTTTTTCAATTTTTGGAAACAAATGGTAGCCCAGAAGGGCCAAATCAAGTGAAAAGATTACGTTTTTCATTACCCAAACACAAAATGTTATAGAAGGTTTAAAGCTAAACTTCAAGAAGAGAAGAATCTAAAGTTAATTTTGCAGTGGCGTTCCCCAGGGTCACTGCAGGGTCAATGACAGTTTTTGAGTAGCATTAAAATGCAGTTTCCGTCTTTCCCCCTGGCAGCAACAGTCTTCTTTCCGGTGCACCAGGATATGGGCAGGCCCTCAGTGTCCTCAATAACAATGCAGGGTTGCTGGTCATGCCCTGTGCCTGATGACATCACAGTGAAGAAGAGAAGCAACCTTGGGGTATGCCTGTGTGAAGGGTAAAGCATGTAAAACTGCTTTTGAATGGTACGCATTTAACCACTTGCAGTGTGTGTGGAGTCCCACTGAAAGCAAGGTAGTATGCCTGTCTGTTACCTTGATAAAGAGGACCTCCCTGTCCTGAAACATTGGTCTTTTTGGCATGGAACTCCAGTAGCTCTTCTGGATTCAATATTGGTATGCTACCTTTATGGCCATTATGGGTAGATTTCTCCTCCTAAGCTGTTTGAAAACAGTCATCCAGACAGGAAATTAGGTAATTTATCCATTATGGACATAGACAGCAATAAATGCCAGACAAATGTTCCATCTCTTCCCTTTATTGCTGTCTGTGTTCTGGTGAGTGAGATCAAAGAAACAGGAAGTAACGGAAAATCTCTTTAGTGGGGATTCAGAGAGCAATAAATACATGATAGATGTCCTACATTTTCCCCAATTCATGCAAAGCTAAAAACATTGCTAGGCTTGGGCTTTATGACTATAATGGAAACATAACTTGAAGATATACTGTAATAAATTATATGGGGATCAGAATGTCAAACTCATGCACATGGATGTATAGAAAAATGCTTCAAATATTCTGTCAGAAGTTGGCAGAAAAATGCCTTGCTTTTATGCATGAATGCATACATTTAGATGCAGATAAGCGTAAAATCATTCTGTTGGTTAGAATATTAATTTTATTGTAGCTACTAGACAACATTTTTGCATTTAAGCATGGGTTAATGCACATTTAGAAGCATATACATGCATATGGGCATAAATTATACTGGAAAACTCCCCTCTGAATGCAGGTTTGGGACGTTTTTTGCACATTAGATAACCTAGTGCTTCTTTCAGAGGAATAAAAAACTGCCACTATTAGTAAGAAAAAATATACAAACGCAAGGTTCTATGCTACTAAAATATAATTGTGCTCATAAGTTTACATACCCTGGCAGAATTTATGATTTCTTGGCCATTTTTCAGAGAATATGAATGATAACACAAACACTTTTCTTTCACTCATGGTTAGTGTTTGGCTGAAGCCATTTATTATCAGTCAATTGTGTTTACTCTATTTAAATCATAATGGCAACAGAAACTACCCAAATGACCCTGATCAAAAGTTTACATACCCCAGTTTTAATGTATTGCCCCCTTTAACATCAATGACAGCTTGAAGTCTTTTGTGGTATTTCTGGATGAGGCTGTCTTCTCAGATGGTAAAGCTGCCCATTCCTCTTGGCAAAAAGCCTCCAGTTTCTGTAAATTTCGTGGGCTGTCTTGCATGTACTGCACATTTGAGATCTCCCCAGAGTGGCTCAATGATATTAAGGTCAGGAGACTGAGATTGCCACTCCAGAACCTTCACTTTATTCTGCTGTAGCCAATGACAGGTTGACTTGGCCTTTTGTTTTGGATCATTGTCATGTTGGAATGTCCAAGTGCGTGCCATGTGCAGATTCCTGGTTGATGAATGCAAATGTTCCTCCAGTATTTTTTGATAACATACTGCATTCATCTTGCCATCAAATTTGACCACATTTCCTGTGCTCACACATCCCCAAAGCATCAGGAATCCACCTCTGTACCTTTATCATAGGCCTTGTTGACTCTTCTCCAAATGTAGCGTTTATAGTTGTGGCCAAAAAGCTAAATTTTGGTCTTATCACTCCAAATGACTTTGTGCCAGAAGGTTTGAGGCTTGTTCTATGCTGTTTGGTTTATTGTAAGTGGGATACTTTGTGGCATTTGCATAGTAATGGCTTTCTTCTGGCGACTCGACCATGCAGCCCATTTTTCTTCAAGTGCCTCCTTATTGTGCATCTTGAAACAGTCACACCATATGTTTTCAAAGAGTATTTGCCCTGAAGTTGTTTTTGGGTTTGTCTTTGCATCCCAAACAAATTTCCTGGCAGTTGTACCTGAAATTTCAATTGGTCTACCTGACCGTGGTTTGGTTGCAACATAACCCCTCATTTTACACTTCTTAATTAGAGTTTGAACACTGCTGATTGGCATTCTCAATTCCTTGGATATCTTTTTATATTCCTTTCCTGTTTTATACAGTTCATCTACCTTTTCCTGCAGATCCTTTGACAATTGCTTTGCTTTCCCCATGACTCAGAAACCAGAAACGTCAGTGCAGCACTGTATAAAGGATGGAAGGGTCTGGCAGGAGTCCAGAAACTCATTGACCTTTTATACACACACACATTAATTACAAGCAAACAGATCAGAGGTGAGGATGGTTACCTTTAATAACCATTCAAACTCCTTTGTGTCAACTTGTGTGCATGTTATCAGGCCAAAATCACCACGGTATGTAAACTTTTGATCAGGGTAATTTGGGTAGTTTCTGTTGCCATTGTGATTTAAATAGAGTAAACACAGTTGATTGATAATAAATGGCTTCAGCCAAACACTAACCATGAGTGAAAGAAAAGTTTTTGTGTTACCATTCATATCTATGAAAAATGACAGAGAAATCATAAATTCTGCCAGGGTATGTAAACTTATGAGCACAACTGTATACAAAACAAATCAGTGACACATAAATTCATATTCAAATTTTTGTCATAACGCAAAACAAAATGAATTTTTATTGAATTGAGAATAAAGTCCACAGTGTCCAAAATCAAACCCAACACCACTTAGGCTACTTTCACACTGAGGTTCTTTACAGGCGCTACAGCATTAAAAATAGTGCCTGTAAAGAGCCTCTCCTGTGTCTCCAGTGTGAAAGCCCAAGCGGTGCAGCGCTATAGCAGCGGTGTATTCACCGCTTCTAAAGTGCATTTTCCCTTTGAAAACAATGGGGCAGCGCCACAAACCCACCGGCAAAGCGTCGCTGCAGTCCGTCGGACAGATTTGAAACATGATAGGATTAGCCCACACATGATCGGATTGTCCGACAGACTCATTCCGTCGGACCTAGTATTCCGGAAAGTCCGGTCATGTGTACGCAGCATCAGTATTACCTTCAGTGATTTCCTGTGATATTGCATGTTTATACATTCAACCTGGTGTGTTAGAGGGACTGAGTTTTTTTTTAGGTTGAGGCAAAAGGTTAAGGCAAAAAACAGAGAAACCATCCTAATCAGTGGCTTTTACGGGGGTAATGCTACAAAAGTAAAAAGCAAGGCATGTTTTTTAGCCCTTATGGGTAGTAGAAGAAGTGGAGAGACTCTTGTGTCACTGTAATGCCACGTACACATGACCGGTTTTCCTGTTGGAATAAACTCCAAAGGTTTTTTCCAAGGAGTTCCGCTGAAAATGTTGTGCATACACAGGATCATAAAGTCTGATCATCTAATGCGGTGATGTACAGCACGTATGATGGGACTAGAAAATGGAAGTTCAAGACCCAGTTCACCACCCTTTGGGCTCCTTCTGCTGATCTCGTGTTAGTAGAAGTTTGGTTAGAGACGATTCGCGCTTTTCAGATTCAAGCTTTTTCAAATAGTTTTACTGCTGTTCAGTTTGTGATTGTGGGTTTGTATCTGGTTTTCAGTGCATGTAGTCAGTTCGTATCTGTTTTTCAGTACGTTCTGATTCGCTTGTTACTGATTTTCAGCTTGCTCTTCACAGGCCTTGCTGTTCTTCAGTGCATTCTGTTAAGTTTGTTCTGACCAGCCAACCATTTTGAAACCATGGTGTGGGTACGTACTTGTAGAGTTCGTGCTGTGTGGGGGCTTTGTGTTGAGGTTCATACTTTGGCCCAAGCTCAATCCATGAACAGGGCGAGGAGGAGTTCATGGACGAAGAATTGGTTACTCCAGTGTGACCAACTCTCGCACATGCCTTTGCTTCATGAGATCCAGGAGAATAATCATGATGATTTCAGGAATTATCTCAGGATGACCGACCCTGTTTTTCACTGTCTGTTGGCTTTGCTCATCCCTTATATCAGCAGGCAGGATACCTGCATGAGGCAAGCCATCACCCCGGAGCAGAGGCTAGTCACCACGTTGCGGTACTTGGCGACTGGGAGAAGTCTGCAGGACCTCAAGTTCTTAACAGGCATCTCCCCCCAGGCTCTGGGGATCATTATTCCAGAGACCTGTTCTGCCATCATTCAGATCCTGCAGAAGGACTAAATGAAGGTAAGTTTTCTCCTTTAACATCACAGTATATGTATTTAATATTTGCTAATGTATTGTTTTTCATCATTCCCTATGATTGGAATATGCTGTGAATGTCCCCTTTATCCTCATGCATGCTGGAAGCTTTTAATGCTCCTTTTTGGCCTACATGCATATTTGCCTTCACTAACCTCCCCAGCATGCTATCCTGGGCTCATATACACCTATAGCCTAGTCCCTTAACAATGTATAGTGTCAGCTCCATTTCACCGCTTTCCTCCGAAACACCCCCGAAAATATGTCCAAATGTTATGTGTGTCCTTAAATTCAGGCACAGTGCTGGAGGCTTTTTTTTTGCCTCCCAAAGTCTCCTCAAACCCTCCCCCCTCACACAAATTTATCAATGGGCCTTTTGAGGGGGTAAGGATTCTGATAAGTGGGCCTTATATTTTTGTCTTTTTAAATAACCCTTAAAATAAATGTTATACTGATGTTGTGCAAGGATGTTTTTGTGTAATCTACTTGCAATGTTATGTGCAAAAGTACTTATATTTTGTTTCTTGTTTGACTCCACAGTTTCCTTCAATGCCACAGGAATGGCAGACTGTGACCTCTATTTTGCTGACCGTTGGGACTTTTCCAACTATGAATGGGCTATAGATGGGAAGCATGTCCACATTGTGCCACCAACCCATTCGGTGTCTTACTATTATAACTATAAGGGGTTTAATAGTGTAGTGTTAATGGAGGTGGTGTCGGCACACTATGAGTTCCTCTATGTGGACGCAGGGAAGAATTTCCGGATGGAGAAGTCCTTGCCCAGACGGAGTTTTACCAGTGTCTCCAGACTGGTGGCCTGGCATTGGCACCTGATGCGGATAACGTGGAAGGACTCCCCTTCGTCTTTATTGCAGATGAAGCCTTCGGTCTGGGCAAGCACCTGATGAGGCCATTCCCCCAAAGGACCCTCACCCCGAAGAGGAGGGTGTTTAACTGCCGGATGGCCAGAGTGAGAAGAGTCGTTGAGAATACCTTCGGGATAATGGCCAGCCGGTTCCGCCTGTTTCTGACAGCAAACCATATGGCGGACTACAAAATCAACCATATCATCCTATGTTGCTGCATCCTGCACAATTCACTGAATTATATAGCCTCAGTTGGGCCTGAGGCCGGACTTATTACAGACAATTCTCTGACGGGCCTGGATACTGGCCATACTGACTTGGCACCCCAAAGCGCCCCTTGAAGTTCTGGGGAAATATGTTAATTATTTTACGGATAGGGGGGCCATTGCAATGCCAGACAATGACTACTTTTTATTAATAAAAAAAAGTTTCTGATAAAATCTAGAATTTTCTTTATTGCTTGCTTTTCTTTTTGGCTGTCTCCTAGGTAAAAGTTTTGTTTTTCTAATTTTTTTTTTTTTTTACAAACACGCATGTTTTAAAACATAACATACACAACTATAGAACTTACAAAGTTCAACATATAAAAACTGAAGGCAATATCAGACATTATAGTGTCAAAAATGTCTTGATATTGCCGTAAATCAGATGGGGTGATGTCACCCCTGTAAAAGCCAAATTTTGAAGATGCACACAAATTGGGAGTCCAAATGGGTAATGTCAACATGTGCTATCTCCCATCATGGGGGATCAATGGACATTACTACTAGAGTTATGAGGAAGGGGTTGCTCCCACAAAACGCCTACATTGAGATCCCCTGATGGCAGATAGCACATGTTGACACACCGTGTGCATCTTCAAAATTTGGCTTTTAAAATGTACAATCCAAAACTTTTTTGGGGAGTCGAAAATTAGGGAAACATTTAGATTCTCCCTAACACATCTATCTTCATTTGCTGTTCCATAATGTTCAGTCTATTTCGAATATTGTCTTTTTCCCCATTCCATTGCATTATTTCCTGGATGAGCCTTTCGGCGCTGGCCCTAGTGAAAGGTTCCGCGTCTTCCTCTTCCACAACCAGCACATCGCCTAAAAATAGTTTTAAAAACATGTATTTAAAAATATGCAGGCATACATAGATTACCTGAAGTTGGGGTGTCAGACACTCACCTGTTGGGGTGCCTATCTCGCCCACTTCCTCCACCTCTCCTTCCTCCAGATCCTTGAGGGGGGGGCTTGGACTTATTTGCCAATCTGGTTGGCGATGTGGGGGATCCCTGGTGTCTGAGTCTTTTCTCCAGTATGAGAATGAAACAAAAGGTATACCTAGCACAAAGATATCTGAGTCCAGAAATAGTAATATGAAACATTGCTTTGAAGTGGTGTACAATTGTCTGTTTGGGCAGAGATCCAAGTTGAAGACATGATTAATTCCCTTTTAACCAAGCGGGAATACTTACATTTTTTGGCCAAGTTTCACAGATGGAGACACCCCAAGTATCCACTGGAGCACCTGTGTGGGTTACCCTAAAAAAAGTGCTCTGGTGTCCCACACTAGTGCTCCTGAGTCCAGATGTGTAAACAGTTTCTGAGTGTCCTCTCCTTACATTCCACTGAACAAAGTTTGCAATTCATTCAAGTTTCAAAGACATCTCGACAACAATGTCCTAAACTTCTTTTAATAAGACAAATTAGCATGACCAAAATGTAGTTAAAATCCTGTATCAGCTAAATACATTGTATTTATTTGTAAACAAATAATGTTTCTTACGAACGATGTTTCCTACAAACGATTACTGTGCCCACAAACATGAAAGTAGCCATTTAAAACTGTACAACAGTAAAGAAAAGCACATGGAGCAGCATGCAAGTTAATAATCATAATAGAGTGTTCAATAGAGTGCTCCAGAGTGTACACAACTGTTGTCATGATTTGGTCCTTGCGCAAATTGGGATGGGTGTACGGCCCATGTTTCCAATCATAATCCTTCCTCCGTAAGATGTCCACCGTCTCCACCATTTCTTCAAAGGCTATGTTGGTGGCCTTAAATCTCCTTCTCCTAGATCCAGACGTTTGGAGCTCAGGGCTTTCCTCCTCGCTAGTGGAAGAATTTACAAGCATCTGTGTCTCCGACATGTTACTCCTACTGCGCACAGAAAAGAGAATTTTGTGAAAAAGACCGTCCGGGGCGGGTGACTTGGGCGGAGTTTCACACATGCACAGTGTATATAATGCTAACACGGATGTGTCGTACGTACGATCTGTGTGTGTAGGACGAACGAATGGAAGTGGCGAGTGTGCTAAACAAAGGTAAAATTTGAACTTGGCCCAACACAGTGGCCTATACTGCTTCAATATTGAGGCCTATATTGGAATAAGATAATGAGAGTTTAGGCTGACATTAGTGTTTTTGTCTTGTGTATTGTCTTACAGCAAAGATGAATCAGTTTAAGGACCCAGAATTCATAGGCAGTTTCCTAGACACATACAGGGAGATGAGGAATTTGTGGGAGGTGAAACACAGCTTATATTATAATAAACAAGCTAGAGAAACTTTTGGAATTTGTGAAGACTCGGGTCCCTGAAGCAAACATGAAGTTTTTGGAAAATAAAATTGGGATCTTGAGGAACATATATAAGAAGGAGCATAATAAGATCCAGAAATCACTCTGATCAGGAGCATCATCAGACAATGTTTATGTCCCAAGCCTGTGGTACCTCAACAAACTGCGGTTTCTGGATGACCAGACTGTGTTCATATGAGTACCTGTCACAATCCATATGAGTACCCGAGTACCTGATTACCTGTCACAGTCATTATGAGTACCCGAGTACCCGTCACAGTCCATATAAGTACCGAGTACCTAATTACCTGTCACTGCCCTTCAGAGTACCCGAACACCAGTCCCCAGTCCATCAGAGTACCCGAGCACCTATCTGTAGCCCATCAGAGTACCCAAGTACCTGTCAACAGGCCATCAGAGTACCCGAGTACCTGTCTCCAGGCCATCAGAGTACCCGAGTACCTGTCCCCAGCCCATCAGAGTAACCGAATACCTGTCACCAGCCCATCAGGGTACCGGAGTACCTGTCTGCAGCTCATCAAGTTACCTGAGTACCTATCTCCAGCCCATCAGAGTACCAGAGTACCTATCAGCAGCCCATCAGAGTACCTGAGTACCTAAATGCAGCCCATGCCTCATAGAATATACATTGAGGTGTTTGCTTTCCAAAATGGGGTAATATTTTGGGTAATTCCACTGTCCTGGTGCTCCAGGACCTTCAAAAGTGTGATAGGTAGGAATGAAATAAGATGTGTCATTTATGCTTCTAGAACACCTGAAGGTACTACTTCAATTTTGGGCCTCTGTATGTGGCCAGACTGTGTAAAAGTCTCACACGTGGTATCGCCATACTCGGGAAGAGTAGCAGAATATATTTTGCGGTGTAATTTTTGCTATACACATGATGCTATGTGTTAGAAATATCTTATAAATTGACAACTTTGTGTAAAAAAAAATGCGTTTTCATTTTTTTCCCCACATTTTCCAAAAACTTCTGGAAAAAAATTAACCATTCAAAAGACTCATTATGCCACATAGATTGTATGTAGGGGTGTTTGCTTTCCAAAATGGGGTCATTTTGTGGGCAATTCCATCGTCCTGCTGCTCCAGGGCCTTCAAAAGTATAATAGGTGGTTGAGAAATGAAATGTGTCATTTATGCTCGTAGAACGCCTGGAGGTGCTACTTCAATGTTGATCCTTTGTGGACAGGCTGTGTAAAAGTTTCACACATGTGGTATCGCCATAAATGGGAAGTGTAGCAGAATGTATTTTGTGGTGTAATTTGTTGTATGCATATGCTGTGTGTGAGAAATAACCTGATAATATCACAATTTTGTAAAAAAAAAAAAAAAAAAAAAATCTTCATTTTGCAAAGAATTGTGGGATAAAATTACAACTTAAATGGAATTGGAATGTCTACTTTCTAAAAATGGGTATTTGTACTTTCCTGACTTGTTAGTGTCTAAAGAAATGAGATTCACCTGATGTACTGAAGGCCTGATCAGATGTCTTCAATTTTCAGTGATTGGCACCATAGTTTGTAGACTCCATAACTTTCACAAAGACAAATTAATATACAATAATTTGGGTTACTTTTACCAAAGATATGTAGCAGTATACATTTTGGCCAAAATTTATGAAGAAAAATTACTAATTAGCAAAATTTTATGACAGAAACAAAGAAAAAGAAATTTTTTCACAAAATTGACGGCATTTTTTTATAGCACCAAAAGAAAGCTCTATTTGTGTGAAAAAAGGGCGCAAATTTCATATGGGTACAGTGTTGCATGACTGAGTAATTGTCATTCAAACTGTGAGAGCGTTGAAAGACGAAAATTGGTCTGGGCAGGAAGGGGGTGTAAGTGCACAGTATTGAGGTGGTTAAAGATCTGATGTATTGAGGTTGTTAAAGATCTGGTCGTAACGTTGGAAGCATTACTGTGTCGGTACTTTAAATAAAGTGTACCTTGCATGAAAATTCCACCTGGTTAAAAAATGTAAACAAACAAAGAAAAAAGGAATAAAAAAAGTTTAAAAAATTCCTATCTTGAATCCCACTTTCTAGCTGCTTCATATAGGAGTCGTTGACATCACTCAGTGTTGCTAGGATTGTAAGTCCATGAAAATACATTCATATACTGTGAAGGAGCACATTCTTACATCTATTGAGAGCCTCAGATTTTCTGGGAGTGTTGTCATCCTCGTCTAGGACTGCCGAGTATAGACCCATGACTGCCTGTGCATTGACTTTCAGGACCAGTGAAGAAGGGTGTCATTCAATTCAGAAGTGTGGTGGAGGCTCCTAGACTCAGCAGATATTCTGTGGGGAACGTTTTGGAGTGCTGGGGAGTACTGCAGTAAAAGCTGCATTTTTTATGTATTTTTATTAGAAAGTTTTCAGAAAAAAAAGTGCAGTAAAGTGCATAAATAGCTTATCATTCATATGTAAGGTATAAGGTTTATGGAATAGCAGGGTTATGGTATATAGGTTTATGGAATAGCAGGGCTTTGGTAGATTCATTTTTTTTTCTATACTTCTGGAGCTCTCAGCTGGAGCTGAACCCACCAACACGCCAACCTGTCTGTGTGCTCTAGTCATTCTAGGTTTTAAAGTGTTGTTTGCTGAACAGCTTGTAGAGAGAGTGATAGGGCACAGGAAAAATATCCCAGACCTTTTATGCACAGCAAGACCACCCTACTTAATAGTGGAAACGTTTATGGTGGCTCTAATATTTGAGTAGCAGCCTCCCAATAACAAACTGACCCTTTGACTTTATATATGAGCAAAGTCACAGATACCTTTAAAAGTTAAATAACAAAATCGATGTTCAATATTTTCAAGCAGCAGATTCTTTGAAGCTATGCAGAACACTATACAGCGCAGCAGACTGCTATGAAGATGCTCCAAATGGTAAGATATCTTTAAATTTCTTAGCCCTTTGCCACAGGACAACTTTTGAGTCTGCAGGCCTCTTCCAAATGCCAGATTTAGATTCCTTGAGGTAAAGGCCCCCAAAAAGTACAAAGCCCTTCTTCTTTGGGCCCAGGTTCAGGCCCCCATAAGAACAAAAGCCTTTGTTCTTTTTGGCTTCCTCTCCCAGGCAAAAGTCTGGGAGGCAAAAAATAAATAAAAAATTCTTCCTACACTCACATCCCCTCCAGGCTAGAGCCTGATAGGGAAGACTGCACCCTTCTACACAGACAAACTCTTTAGGGAAAGGTCTGGGTGAGATGGGCCCTTACAGAAGGTCAGTCTAAATATTTATCCTCAGTCCACATCACTGGAATAAACCCTTCAGTGATTGGACAATACAGAATACATATTTTTAATCCAATAATGTCTCACTCTAACTACCAGAGAACACTCAACAGCTCCAGGCAGAAACAATCAATGCCTTGGACTTAGGAGAAACCTAACTAACACAGATAACATAATTAGAGCTCAGGCTGGCTACAGTTTAGCTGCAAACTCATTAACCTCTTCAATACCGGGCTATAGTGATATGACTTCTCCAGATGGGGTCTTCCATCCTGGGCGCTTTGTCATATGACGCCACTGTTTTTCTTTCCACTCGCTTCAAGCAAGAAACCACGCATATCCTTGTAGGTGTTGACTTTTTCCCGATTGCTGGCATGTAGTCCATGAAGTGACGACCAATCAGGCGTTCTGGGATGATAATGCAACAGCACAACGTCCAGCTCTATTCGCAGCCATTGGTAATGTTTGGTGGTTCACAAAGATCGGTTCGACAACTTTCCAAATGAAGTCAGAAAGAATCACTGGCTTGTCACTTTTGAGCAGAATGTAGACATTCCACAAGCATTGCTCAAGAAGATTCCTGAAGATCTGAAGTTTCCTCTTTGCTGGGTAGAATGTCATTGCTTGGTTGGCTCTGACAAAACCTCCAATGGTGTTATTGTAGTCTATTACTACTTGTGGCTTCATGATTTCTTTCCCACCTTTCGTGCGTACCATAACAGTGGATGTATCATGAACTGTACTCATTAGGCACACATCTTTCTTGTCATGGCATTGCAGTGCCATCATTTTGCCTTTCTGCCAGGCAACCATTTCTCCAGTCTTCAGCCTCTTATTGTCAAACATTGGCGGCTTATTGCGCCAGTTAGCCCTAATGGTTCAATAGGCATCTGTTTTGTTTTGCAGAAGAAACTCAAAGTTCAAGAGATGTATAAAAGTTGTCGGTTGTTACACATTAGCCCTGATTTAGCAATGGCCCAATGAGTGAAAGAACAGAAGATGTTGCCATTCCATAGATGCTGTACTTTGGATTGAATTTTGTTCTCAGTGTATAGGACAGAATTCCAAATGTAGCCATCTGACAGTTCGCATATCATGAAGGATTTTATGCCAAATCGTGCTCTCTTTGATGCAAGGTATTGTACTCAGCTGAGCCTTCCCTTGTAGGCCATAAGATCTCTTTCTGGCACATAGCTCCACTGGAAATTCTTTAGAATCATTTGAGATACTTCCCAAATTTTCTTGAGTTTTGGTGCAAGATGAGTAGTTTTATCAAATTCTTTGTTGTTTTCAAAGTGTAAATATTTCATGATCAGGGAAAATCTGTAGTCTGACATGACCGTGCCAAAGAATGGAATGACAAGTAATTTGTTGGTTATCCAATACCACTTCTGCAGGGGTTTCCCCACCACTCCCTGGAGTATTATTAGGCCCAGAAATTTCTTTGGTCACTGGTTCCCACTCTGCTTCTTGGAAACTTCTGATGCGTAGATAATTGTTGCTATTGGTACCAGTTTGTCTCAGTAACAATTTTTTCAATAACCTCGTCAGAAATAGTTGTAAGTATGCCAAGGGGTTGTAGTCTTCAATATCTACTTTCATACCAGGTGCTCCAGTAAATGGTAATCTTGGGGGGACTGCGTGATCCGTACCACAGTCAATAAAGCACCAAGTTTGCACATCACTGAGCTCAGTCGCAGAATCGTCGTTGTCGTCACTTTCAGTGTCTGATGACGAATTTCCCTACGAATCACTATCGCTCAATTCTGTAAGTGATTCTAATTCACTATCGCTGTTTTCAAGCTGGTCATAAACCACTTTTGACTTAGAGGGATGCTTTTTGGATGCCATGGACGTTCTCAAGTTTTCAGACAGAAATAATGGCAGAAAGAATGGTCAGAGTGCAGGCAGAGCACTGGACAAAGTACTATTATTGAGGTCAAATGATATGATACAGTAATGTAATCCTATAAGATTACAATGTATTGTGTGTGTTTATGTTTTTTTTTACTTTTTGAATTTGGCGCCGGTTCCGCCCCCATGCGCCGCAATGTTCGCAGGGAATGGAACCTGGAACACAGAGCATCGGGCAGAGGATCTGGGGACACAAAGGGGGGGGGGGGGATCACACAATCCTATTGCTTTTTTTTCAAAATTGTCGCTCTTTTTTTGTTTATAGCACAAAAAATAAAAACTGCAGAGGTGATCAAATACCACAAAAAGAAAGCTCTATTTGTCCAAAAAAAAGGGCGTCAAAGAGTGCAAAGTCGTACGACCGCGCAATTGTCAGTTAAAGCAACGCAGTGTCGAATTGCAAAAAGTGCTCTGGTCAGTAAGGGTGTAAAATCTCCTGGGGCTGAAGTGGTTAAAAAGTAAAGTGTTGGCTAAAAAAAATGAAGCTCCTGTTCAGTAGACATCTACATCAGGTGTCTGGCATGTAATGACAAAACACTGCCGGTTCTGGCTGCCATCAGACACTTGTATGTGAAATTGAATCCGGAGTCAGCGAGAAATAAAAACTCTTTCTGTGACATTTACATTTCAGGAGGAGATGAACAGCAAAGAGCACTAAAATGTGACTGTAATGTAAGATGGGGCTCTCTCTTCATGGTGATGAATGACTTGCTACTGAACTAGCTGAGGAATGTGAATATCCACAACAATTTGATTATTGCAAGCTGCATACATTGTCACCTTTGATTAAGCATGAATTCCAGGCTCCCAGCTGTAAATAAACTGCCATCTATAAATAACACCGTCAACCTGCATAGAGATGTCTGTTTTTCAGCTCCATATATTATCAGTTAGCACACTGATCTAAATATCATTTTCAAAACTCACTGAAAGTCTACCATAAAAGCGGTTTGAAATATTTTTAAATAAATATAAAAAAATAGGCACTGTGTTTTTTTCTGCATGTTGCATGTATACGTCTGTAATGATGTCACAAAGCAATGCGGTGTGCCACCTTACATAGTTAGTCAGGTTGACAAAAGGCACAAATCCATCTAGTTCAAACAATAAAAGGGGAAAAAAAAAATCACACAATCTAATATAAACAATCCTATACCCACCGTTGATCCAGAGAAAGCAGACAAACCCTCAACAAAGCATGATCCAATTTGCTCTAGCAGTGGAAAAATTCCTTCCTGATCCCCTAAGAGGCAAGTGGATATTCCCTGGATAAACTTTACCTATGTACTATGTACATTTAGGAAAGAATCCAGGCCTTTATTTAAAGCAAGTAAAACAGATGTCACAAGCACACCAAGAGTAGGTCTAGAGCTTTAATCAGTGACCACATTATTACAGCAGCTTGCAATGTTTCGAAGCCATGCAGGACCTCTTCATCAGGCATGTGACACGCCTGATGAAGGGATCCTGTGTGGCTTCGAAACATTGCAATCTGCTGTAATGATTTGATCACTGATTAAAGCTCTGGACCTACTCTGGAGATCCTTGGTGTGCTGGTGACATCTGTTTTCCTTGACTTGACACGGTTCCAGACGTTGGTCGCTACAGCACCTGTTTATATGCACAGCCATTTCTACAGGAACCAGAAACAGCTCTTAAGAGGGTCTATTCCGGAAAGGTGAAGACATCTTTCCGTATTTGAAGATTAAATCTCTTTCTCTTCAGACCTAAAGAGTGCCCCCTTGTCCTCTGTGATGACCTTAAAGTGAGTTCACTATATGGGCCACTTATGTATTTATACATGTTGATTATTGGTATTAACAATGGTATAACATTGGCAATAGGTTTTGTATTTGTTTTAGTATAAAAGTTGAGCTAATTATATGAACCTCGTGATTTGTGTAGGTTTTCCAAAAAACTGCTAAGTGTTCATATCTAGGATAGTGGTGGAGAGGGGAAATCTCCCCAATATGGAAACTTTTACAGGTTCTATCACTTCCACACAGGGTCCAAAACAAAAAAAAAAAAAAAAGTTGTGGCTGTTTCCCAAAAGAAATACCCCAAATAACTAAAGGCCAGCTTTAAATAAAGCTAGTCATGAACGATATGGCTGCAGGCCGGACTATGGCCAGTAGGAACAGAAAATGTCTTGGCATCAGTAACAATGCTCCATCATTGGTGTCAGTGGGAGGAATAGTATCCCATTGTTGGTGTCAGTGGGAGGAATAGTGCCACATTATTGGTGGGAGTAATGGTGCCCCACTATTGGTGTCGGAGGAATAGTGCACTATAATTGGTATCAGTGGGAGGAATAGTGCCCCATAGTTGGTGTCAGTGGGAGGCATCGTGCCCCATGGTTGGTGTCAGTGGGAGGAATAGTGCCCCATTGTTGGTGTCAGTGGGAGGAATAGTGCCTCATTGTTGGTGTCAGTGGGAGGAATAGTGCCCCACTGTTACTGTCGGGGGGGGGGGGGGGGTAGTGCCCCAAGGGCCTGGGAAAGGCAAGCAAAGAGCTGCATCCGGTATCAGTTTGGAGACCACTGCATTAAAGCAAGAAAAAAAAACAGAAACATCTCTAGGTATGTATACTGTATATATAATGTTATTTCTATTGTTTTGAAGAAACAGGCTAGCCCAATCTTCCAAGGTGATCTTTTGTTGGTGGATATACTCTTAACATTAGCATTGTTACCTGCCCCATGGTCTTCTCCCAACCGAAGGAGCCTGGTACAGCTCTATTGTTAGATATCTTTGTTAGAGGGGATAAACCGAAGCCATAATTTAAGCCTTTTATGTGATAATTTAATCATGAAGCCCATCTTGTATAAAACCCAGAAGAAAGGAGTGAGAGTTGCTAAAGGCAGACTGTGCTTTTTCTGGATGTCTTCTACATAGCAGAATGATTTACCAGCATGACAAGATCGTGATTTACAGGAAGATCCTGTTCTTCATTTAGAATTACAAAGGATCATACATCATCCATTGTCAGCAGGTGGAAGTTCTGTAATAAAGCGATGTTATGAAAATTTCACTTTTAGCAGTGTTTGATTTAAATGTCAGCATAATAAAAACTAGAAAGGAGGAACATCTCAATCCGCAGCTACTGTGCTTTATTGACTGCTGAGAAAGAATATTTTAGTCCAGGGCTACATGTAACCCTTAGGTGACATGCATGCTTGTTCTCATAAAACCACAGGCTGTTTCAGTGTTATTAAGGGGCTTTTTTACATGCTTTTTGCATGTTTATGTACATTTTGCATGTCCTGCATTTGCCTTCTGTGTTTTCCCTATAAAATAAAAAAAAATTGCATTTCTCAGAATTATGTTCAGAACGTGTTAAAACTGTACAATGCATATTACCATCCTTATGGTGATGAAAAGTACACAAATGCAGCAGGATCCTTTGAAGAAACCACTTTAGAATTCAAAAGAATTTGCCTGTGTAGAGCCTTCCCATCGTTATAGAGATGTGCTCAGATACAGCATTAGCCCTTTCACTGCTGGAACCATTATTTCATTTTTTGCACACAATACCATGCAGTTTTTAGCCCTGTGAATCTATATTTTTTTGTAAAAAATGAACTCAGATTAAATCTGAATTTCCAGGAATTCAGTTACTTTGTAAAAATAGCAGACATGCCCTGAGTTGTCTAACAAGGTGTTTGCCGCCTGTAGACATATCTCTATTATTTACATCTGACAGGTTTATTTTGCTCCAGAAAGATAATTTAATAATCTGATGCTGCTCACTGTGGTCTCAGTTCCTTCATGAGCAGAGTCAATGGAACTGTGATGCCCACCCCTCTCCTCCTTCAGCCCATTCACAGAAGCCTTTGTATTATGTAAACTATTTCAGAAAATACAAAGGCTTTTGTGAATAAGCAGCAGAGAGGAGGGGCAAGCATACAGTAGCTACTCACAGCCAGAGTGTATCTTCCAGGAGTGCA
The DNA here is from genome assembly GCF_037356315.1 of Lithobates pipiens. Taxonomy (NCBI): domain Eukaryota; kingdom Metazoa; phylum Chordata; class Amphibia; order Anura; family Ranidae; genus Lithobates; species Lithobates pipiens. The sequence goes on along the minus strand of NW_027507764.1, from coordinate 155,763,990 downwards.
ATAAACGTGTCACATATAAGTAATAGAGATATGCCCCAGAGGTGACATGAACCTAATTGGACTTAAAGTAATATTAAAGACATCGTTTTTTTTAATAACAAACATGTCGTGCTTACCTTCTCTGTGTAATGGTTTTGCGCACAACAGGCCAGATTCTCTTCTTCTTCTAGGGTCCCCTGCTGGCGCTTCTGGCTCCTCCCCCTTGACCAGTGCCCCCAATAGCAAGCTGCTTACTATGGGGGCACTGGTGCATGCTCACTCCTGAGTCCCGCTCTATGCAGCCATAAGACACATAGAGCTGCAACTCATCCCCGCTGTCTCCTCATTGGCTCCAAGACAGCCGAGGCTGCCGTACAGATCGCTGGATCAAGGGGGACTCAGGTGAGTATTGGGGGGACTGTGGGGGAGAGCAGCATACAGAAGTTTTTTTTAACTTTGTGGAGGTATCGCTATTAATACCTACAGTGCCTTGAAAAAGTATTCATATCCCTTATCCCTTAATATTTTTCACATTTTGTCATGTTGCAACCAAAAAACATAAATGTATTTTATTGCGACATAATTGTGAAGTGGAAAAAAGTGATAAATGGTTTTCACATTTTTTTACAAATAAATATGTGAAGTGTGGCCTGCTTTTGTATTCAGCCCCCTGAGTCAGTACTTTGCAAAGCCACCTTTCACTGCAATTATAGCTGCAAATATTTTTGGGTATGTCTTTACCAGCTTTGCACATCTAGAGAGTGATTTTGTTGCCCATTCTTCTTCGCAAAATAGCTCAAGCTCTGTCAGATTGGATGGAGAGCGTCTGTGAACAGCAATTTTCAAGTCTTGCCACAGATTCTCAGTTGGGTTTAGGTCTGGACTTTGACTGGGTCACTCTAACAAATGAATAAGCTTTGATCTAAACAATTCCATTGTAGCTCTGGCTGTATGTTTAGTGTCTTCCTGCTGGAAGGTGAATCAATAGGGATAAAACTTTTTTGCGAAAGGGAGTTTAACAAGACACGTGGCCACTCATTAAAATTAGAAGAAAAGAGGTTTAACCTTAAAGGGTTAAATGTAGAGGGTTCTTTACTGTAAGAGCTGCAAGGATGTGGAAATCCCTTCCACAGGTGGTGGTCTCAGCGGGGGGCATTGATAGTTTCAAAAAACTATTAGATAAGCACCTGAACGACCACAACATACAGGGAAATACAAGGCAATTCTGACATATAATCACACATAGGTTGGACTTGATGGACTTGTATCTTTTTTTCAACCTCACCTACTATGTAACCTCCACCCCAGTCTCAATTCTTTTGCAGACTCTAACAGGTTTTCTTCTAAGATTGCTCTGTATTTGGCTCCATCCATTTTCCCATCAATTCTGACCAGCTTCCCTATCCATGCTGAAGAAAAGCATCAAGGATGGCATGTTCAGGGTGATGTGCAGTGTTAGTTTTCTGCCACACATAGCGTTTTGCTTTTAGGCCAAAAAGTTACATTTTAGTCTCATCTGACCAGAGCACCTTATTCCACATGTTTGTCCCCCACATGGCTTCTCACAAACTGCAAACGGGACTTCTGATGGCTTTCTTTCAACAATGGCTTTCTTCTTGCCACTGTTCCATAAAGGCCAGATTTGTGGAGTGCACGACTAATAGGTGTCCTGTGGACAGATTCTCCCACCTGAGTTGTGGATCTCCTACAGAGTTACCATGGGCCTTTTGGCTGCTTCTCTAAGGAATGCTATTCTTGCCCGGCCTGTCAGTTTAGGTGGACGACCATATCTTGGTAGGTTTGCAGTTGTGCCATACTCTTTCCAGTTTCAGATGATGGATTGAACAGTGCTATGTGAGATGTTCAAAGCTTGAGATATTTCTTTATAACCTAACCCTGCTTTAAAATTCTCCACAACTTTATCCCTGACCTGTCTGGTGTGTTCCTTGGCCTTCATAATGCTTTTTGTTCAATAAGGTTCTCTAACAAATCTCTGTGGGCTTCACACAACAGCTGCATTTATACTGAGATTAAATTATAAACAGATGGACTCTTTTTACTAATTAGATGACTTATGAAGGCAATTAGTTTCACTTGATTTTAGTTAGGGGTATCACGGTAAAGGGGGCTGAATACAAATGCATGCCACATTTTTCAGATATTTATTTGTAAAAAATGTTGAAACCCATTTATCATTTTCCTTCCACTTCACACATCTAAATTATGTGCCACTTTGTGTTGGTCTATCACATGTCTTTGAACCAAGGTTCTGGATGAGTGAGTTTGGGGTGGAAGAAGAACTTGACTGGCCTGCACAGTCCTGGTTTCAACCCATTAGAACACCTTTGGGATGAATTAGAGCGGAGACTGTGAGTCAAGCCAGGCCTTCTCATTCATATCAGTGCCTGACCTCACAAATTATGGAAAAATGGTCAAACATTTCCATAGACACACTCCTAAACATTGTGGACAGCCTTCCCAGAAGAGCTGAAGCTGTTATAACTGCAAAGGGTGGGCCAACTCAATATTGAACCCTACAGACTAAGACAGGGATGCCATTAAACTTCATGTGCATGTAAAGACAGACATTTCTTTTGGTAATATAGTGTACAGTATATCTGTTGAGCCTATTCCCTCAAACTTTCCTTTGCAGCGCTTTGGAAAAATATTTTCAATTTTGAATGGATTGACCTTCATTTTGCCATAAATGTAAATTCCAGTTAATTCTTTTAAATGCAGTGCATTCAAAATTCAATTTGGTGCATGTCAATGCAACTCATGTTAATGCATGGGTTCTGGTATGAATGAGCCTTCACGTTGCACTCCCTGCTGTATTCTGGCTGCCTACAAGTCATATCAGCCTGTGACAGTAATAATGTGATAGGGTCAACCGTGTCACTTCAGTGGAGAAGAAATTTTGATCTCACTCTTAATAATTTTCAGGATTGTTTCTGAGAATTCATTCTAATTTCTCAGTTCTCCTCTTACAATGCTAAAACCTAAAAGCAAGTGAACTGACTTTAGGATAAAATAAAAACTTTTGTGATTGTGATAGGGGCTTTGAAATGTAATGGACAGCATGCGAATAGTTGTATATATTGCATGTCTTAAAGAATTAGTAGAATATGAACAGAAATTATGTTGATAAAAATAAAGTGTCAAAGTACCCCATGAGCCTTTAAAATCAGGGGTCTCCAAATGTTCTAAACAAAGGGCCAGTTTACTGTTCTTCAGACTTTTAGAGGGCCAGACTGTAGGCCAGTGGGAGTAGTAAAGGTCCCAACATCAGAGGGAAAAAATAATGCCCCATAGTTTGTTTCAGTGAGAGTAATTGCACCCCATTATTGTTGTAACTAGGAGGAATAGTGCCCCATCATTGATGTAACTGGGCCCCATCATTGGTGTCATTGAGAGGAATTGTGCCCCATCATTGATGTCATTGGGCCCCATTGTTGTTGTCATTGGGAGCAATTGTGCCCCATCATTAATGTCATTGGGTTCCATTGTCTTTGTCATTGGGAGGAATTGTGCACCATCATTGATGTCATTGGGTCCCATTGTCTTTGTCATTGGGAGGAATTGTGCCCCATCATTAATGTCATTGGGTCCCATTGTCTTTGACATTGGGAGGAATTGTGCACCATCATTGGTGTCATTGGGTCCCATTGTCTTTGTCATTGGTTGGAATTGTGCCCCATCATTAATTTCATTGGGTCCCATTGTCTTTGTCATTGGGAGGAATTGTGCACCATCATTGATGTCATTGGGTCCCATTGTCGTTGTCATTGGGAGGAACTGCGCCCCATCGTTGATTTCATTGGGTCCCATTGTTTTTGTCATTGGGGGGAATTGTGCCCTATTGTTGATGTCATTGGGCCCTATTGTTGTTGTTATTGGGAGAAATTGTGCCCCATTCTTGATGTAAGTGGAAGGAATTTTGCCCCATCACTGGTGTCATTGGGAGGAAATGTGCCCCCTTCACTGGTGTCATTGGGGAGAAATATGCCCCATTGTTTGTATCAGTGGATGAAATAGTGCCCCAAGTGCCAAATAAAAGCAAACAAAGGGCTGCATGGGGCCACAATTTGTAGGCCACTGTTTTAAACTGAGCAGAACTAGATTTAAATTTGTTTCTACCAAAAAAGAAAAAAAAATCAAATGGCTTTGGGTATGCTGAAGCCTGTAGTTCTACACAGTAAACCATATGTTTAAAGAAATAATTCTGTGAAGAAGTAAAACATTTCACCAGGGGTCTATATTTTCTTTGTAAAGGCAGTAGGGAATATGAGGTAGACCTGGCAGCACACTGCATCTCTCTGGGGACTGGAGCTCCATTATCAGAATTTTTACTCTAAGGCTGGGTGTTCAATGACCCAGAAAATATGTTATGCTGAAATCTATATATCCTGCAGATAAAAACTTGCTCTTACTATTGCAGAAGGTGACAAAGATCAGTTCTTTACTCATGCCTGTTGCACAATATTTATTTATATATGTCATAAATTATACATGACAGATTCCTTTCAAGTGCAGGTGTAATAAAATACCAAAAATATCATTTTATAGCACCTCTTATCAGACGTATTATGTTAAAAAGACCATGTTGCCAACTTAAAAAATTGCAGTTAAAACAAAAAAAAAAGGTTTCAAATGTCAGCTTGCAGCAATTTTTCTTTTCATGAATTATTTTTATATTCACTCGTAATATGCCTCTTGAAATTAACACTCTAGAAAAAAAGCGTCAATTCCATAGAACAGCCAGCTTCCTTCTTGCATGTCCTCTCTTCTTCTAGGATTGTCTAACTATACTATGTGCTGGCTAGGGATGAGCCGAACACCCCCCGGTTCGGTTCGCACCAGAACTTTCGAACGGACCGCAAATTCGTACGAACGTTAGAACCCCATTGAAGTCTATGGGACTCGAACGTTCGAAATTAAAAGTGCTAATTTTAATGGCTAATATGCAAGATACTGTCCTAAAAAGGGTTTGGGGACCTGGCTCCTGCCCCAGGGGAAATGGGTCAATGCAAAAAAAAGTTTTAAAAACTGACGTTTTTTTCGGGAGCACTGATTTTAATTACGATTAAAGTGAAAAAAATAAGTGAAATATTCCTTTAAATATCGTGCCTGGGGGGGGGGGGGGGGTCTATAGTATGCCTGTGAAGTGCCACTTGTTTCCTGTGTTTAGAACAGTCCCTGCACAAAATGACATTTAACGTCATTTAAAACTGCTTGCGGTTTTAATGTTATATCTGGTTCCGGCAATATGGATGAAAATCATTGAGAAAAATGGCATGGGTAGCCCCCCCTGCCCATTACCAGCCCCTTTGGGTCTTGTACGGATATTAAGGGGAACCCCGTACCCATATTAAAAAAAGGAAATATGTGTGGCCCCCAGGCCCTATATACTCAGAACAGCAGTATACAGGCGTGCAAACAAGACAGGGACTGTGTAGGTTTGTTGTGTAAAGTAGAATCTGTTTGTAATTTTCAACTGGTACATTTTTAAAGTGTAGCTCCAGTCAAAAAATCTATTTTTAAGCTTTTTGGAAAACATAGGGAAGGGTTATCACCCCTGTATAATTTGTTTTGCCGTCCGTCTTTTTTCATCTCACTTGCTGTTGTCTCCTTCTGTTTTTTCAAGTAGGAGATGTTTGTAAGTTGGATGTTTGAAAGTAGGGGCCTGCCCTATATGCTCTGCAGAAATGGCGGAACAAGGTGTTGGTTTTGCCACAACATTGTAAGCCCTCAAAGTGACTCTTGGTGGGCGCTGGAGCGCCCTGCTGTGAACGATTATATCAAGAATTGTAATTACATGCCATTGTTGAACAGTGGTAGAAAAATTGACCTTTGGTGGTTGTGGTGCTGGTGCCACAACACTATAAGTCCTCACAGTTACTCTGGGTGGGCACAGGAACGGGCCCTCCTGTGAAATATTATATCAAGAATTGTAATTACATGTCCCTGTTAAACAGGGGCTGAAAAATTGGGCTGCTTGCACTGGTGCTGGTGCCACAACACTGCAACCTCTCCCATAAACTCTAGTTGTAGTGCAGGAATGAGCCCTGCTGCAAAGCACTGCATCAAAAATTGTAATTAAACGCCCCTGTTAAACAGGGGCAGAAAAATTGGGCCTTAGGCACTGGTGCTGGTGCCACGACACTGCAACTTCTCCCATATACTCTAGTTTTAGTGCAGGAATGAGCCCTGCTGCAAAGCATTGGATCAAAAATTTTAATTAAACGCCCCTGTTAAAACAGGGGCAGAAAAATTGGGCCTTAGGCACTGGTGCTGGTGCCATGACACTGCAACCTCTCCCATATACTCTAGTTGTAGTGCAGGAATGAGCCCTGCTGCAAAGCACTGCATCAAAAATTGTAATTAAACGCCCCTGTTAAACAGGGGCAGAAAAATTGGGCCTTAGGCACTGGTGCTGGTGCCACGACACTGCAACTTCTCCCATATACTCTAGTTTTAGTGCAGGAATGAGCCCTGCTGCAAAGCATTGCATCAAAAATTGTAATTAAACACCCCTGTTAAACGGGCAGAAAAATTGGGCCTTAGGCACTGGTGCTGGTGCCACGACACTGCAACCTCTCCCATATACTCTAGTTGTAGTGCAGGAATGAGCCCTGCTGCAAAGCATTGCATCAAAAATTGTAATTAAACGCCCCATGTTAAACAGGGGCAGAAAAATTGGGCTGGTGGCATCACCCAGAACCAAAAATGTTCTTCCAACATATCAGCGGAGGAGGAAGAGGATAGCCAATCAACATAACAGGACAGTCACTCAGCATCAGCATAGGCAGTCTTGAAGGGATGTGATATTTCGGTTACATCAGCTTCAGGTGCTTGGTAGCTGTGGGTGATCCAAGACTGATTCATCTTGATGAAGGTCAGTCGATCAACATCAGTCGGTGGACAGGCGCACCCTGTGATCGGTAACAAAGCCACCAGCAGCACTGAAGGTGTGTTCCGAAAGAACGCTGGATGCAGGACAGGCCAGTAGCTCAATTGCATACTGTGCAAGCTCTGGCCAGTGATCCATCCTCAAGACCCAGTAAGCCAGAGGATTTTCGGTGGGAAAGGTGTCCAAGTCTGACCTTGCCCCTAGGTATTCCTGCACCATGTAATTCAGACGCTGGCGATGGTTGCTGGAACCGATCATACCTTGGGGCTGCGGACTAAAAAATTGTCTGAAAGCATCAGTCAGACGGCCACCTTCTCCACTGCTCCTTCTGACCGATGCCTCAGCAACACGTTGTCCAGGACCAGGAGTTTGTAACCTCCCAGTCTCTGGGAACGCGTTGCACAGACCTTTCTGCAAGGCCTCCCGGAGATGTCTCATCCTCTGCTCCCTCTGCGACGGCAAGATAAGGTCGGAAACCTTACCCTTGTACCGTGGATCCAGGAGAGTGGCCAGCCAGTAATGGTCCCTCTCCTTGATCTGAAGAATACGAGGATCCTTCCGCAGGCTTTGCAGGATCAGGGAGGCCATGCAGCGTAGGTTAGCTGAGGCATTCGGTCCGGAGTCCTCTGGGTCACTAAGGACAACATGATCCGCAGCTACCTCCTCCCAGCCACGTACAAGTCCACGGGTTTCTTGGGACTGTAAATCGTCCCTACAAGACTGCTGCTGCTGCTGAGTGCCAGCCTCCACCTGCATGCTGACACAATCATCCTCCTCCTCCTCCTCCTCCTCATCATCCTCTTCCTGTGTGATGGATGGCACAGCAGGAACACTGTCTGGATAAAGGGGGCCTTGAGTGGCAAGGAAGTCCTCCTCTTCCTGCCTCTGTTCTGCCTCAAGTGCCCTGTCCATTATTCCACGCAGCGTATGCTCCAAGAGGTGGACAAGAGGTACAGTGTCACTGATACATGCACTGTCACTGCTCACCATCCTTGTGGCCTCCTCAAATGGTGACAGGACAGTGCATGCATCCCTGATCATGCCCCACTGGCATGGTGAGAAAAAACCAAGCTCCCCTGACCCTGTCCTGGTTCCGTAGTCGCACAGGTACTCATTGATGGCCCTCTGCTGCGTGTGCAGCTGCTGTAGCATGGCCAACGTTGAGTTCCACCTGGTGGGCATGTCACATATAAGGCGGTTCTTGGGCAGGTTCAACTCCTTTTGGAGCTCAGCCAGCCGAGCACAGGCATTAAATGATCGGCGGAAATGCACACAGACTTTCCTGGCCTGCTTCAGGACATCCTGTAAGCCCAGGTACCTGCCCAAGAACCGCTGCACCACCAGGTTAAGGACGTGAGCCACACAGGGCACATGGGTCAGTTGTCCCTGTCGGAGGGCGGAGAGGAGGTTGGTGCCATTGTCGCAAACCACCATTCCTGGCTTAAGCTGGCATGGCGTCAAGCACCTCTCGGCCTGCCCCTGCAGAGCTGACAAAACATCTGCCCCAGTGTGGCTCCTGTCCCCCAAACAAACCAGCTCAGGCACAGCATGGCATCGTTTTGCCTGTGTACTTGCGTAGCCCCTGGAACGCCTACGGAGCACCGCTGGTTCTGAGGACAGAGCACTGGAAGAGGCCATGGAGGAAGAAGAAGAGGACGGGGTGGAGGAGAGAGGTGTGTCACAACCAATAGTAGCATTTTGGAGGCGTGGTGGCGGAACAACCTCCAACACTACTGCACCTTGTCCTGCATCCTTCCCAGCTGCCAGAAGAGTGACCCAATGGGCCGTGAAAGACAGGTAACGTCCCTGTCCATGCCTGCTGGACCATGAGTCAGCGGTAATATGCACCTTACCGCTGATCGCCCTGTCCAGCGAGGCAAGGACATTGCCTTCCACATGCCGGTAGAGAGCCGGAATCGCCTTCCGTGAGAAAAAGTGGCGTTTGGGGACCTGCCACTGAGGAACCGCACATTGTACAAACTCATGGAAGGGGGCCGAGTCTACCAACTGAAAAGGCAGCAGTTGAAGTGCTAGCAATTTAGCCAAGCTAGGGCATGTGGATGGTAGCTGGGCATGTGGATGGCTGGGAGTGAACTTCTTTCGCCGGTCCAGCAGCTGGGGCAGGGACATTTGCCTGCTATAATCGGACGTGGGTGTACTGCTAGCAGAGTGCCCGGAAGCACTTGGCTGTGACACACCTAATTCTACACCTTCATTCCTCTCAGAGCAGGTTTCAGAGAGGACTGAAGGTCTAGTGGGGTTGGAGATCCCAGCTGATGAAGAGCAAGGAGAGGTCCGCTTTGTTCTTTGGTGTGGGTCTTTCAGGTACGCTTGCCAACGAGCTGCATGGCAGGTCAACATATGTCTGGTCAAGCATGTGGTGCCCAAGCGGCTGATGTTTTGGCCACGCGAGATACGCTTGAGACATATGTTGCAAATAGCAGCGGTGCGATCTGATGCACTCGTCTCAAAAAAGGCCCACACCAAAGAACTTTTAGAATAACGAGCAGAGGCAGCACCCTGCACAGGCGGAGCACTGCGGTGTGATTCAGTCGGTGTGCTGCCCCTAAGCTGGCCCCCGGAGGGCATCCTGCCTCATTGGACATGTGCCTCCTCCTCCTCCTCTCTCCTACCAGGCACCCATGTGGAGTCAGTGCCCTCATCATCCCCTCCCTCTTCATCGCTGGAGAAAACCTGGCAGTATGCTGCAGTTGTGGAACATGACTGCCAGATTGCTGTCCTTCTTGAGCATCCCCTCTCTCTGGATTCACGCTACTGCCTTCCTCTAGCTGAGTATCATCATCAGAGCCTACAAAACACTGGGCATCCTTCTGGAGCATGTACCCAACACTGTGCTCAAAGAGTTCAGGGGACTCCTCAGAAGGACGTGGTGGGTCTAGGGAAGGAGTCACTGATGATGACATTGAGAGGAGGGAAGACGATGCATTGGCAGCTGCTTTGCTAGTACCCTGAGCCTGGTTGAGAGAGGATGAGGAGGATGAAGAGGGCTTGGTCATCCACTCTACCAAGTCGTTGGCATGTTGCGGCTCAACATGTCCAGCTGCCGAAAAGAAGGACAAGCGTGTCCCATGGCCACGTGCTGATGATGACGATGCCCCGCGTCCACGACCAGCACTGTTGTCTCTAGACTCAGAGCCTGCTTGCCCTCTTTTATCATCTTGCGCCTGTCTGCCTCTCCTTGCTGGCCTTCCAGACATGGTAATGGCCTGAAGGGAGATGGGAAAACCAGCAATTGGGTAGTGTATATTGTGCTGGAGGCACACACAACATCCACTAACTCCTGCAGATGGCAGATGGCTCAATTAGAGAAGAGCTATGTAGGTGGATATAGCGGTGTATACTGGGTTCAGGGCGTGCAGACAGCACGCACAATCTCGTAAAACTGGCTGCAAGCTCTATTTAAAAAGAGCAAGATAGCTAGCTATATAGGTGGATATAGCAGTGCATACTGGGTTCAGGGCACGCAGACAGCATGCACAATCTCCTAAAACTGACTGCAAGCTCTATTTAAAAAGAGCAAGATAGCTAGTTATATAGGTGGATATAGCAGTGTATACTGGGTTCAGGGTACGCAGACAGCAAGCACAATCTCCTACAACTGACTGCAAGCTCTATTTAAAAAGCGAAAGATAGCTAGCTATATAGGTGGATATAGCGGTGTATACTGCAGTCAGGGCACGCAGACAACAACCACTACAGAAGAGCAAGAGCGCAAAATCGGCCGATAACAAACGGTGTATACTGTGTTGAAGGTACACAGAACACCCACTAACTCCTACAGACGCCAACACACTACACAAGGCCGCAGCGCTGGCGGCCTTATATAGTGTGGGGCGTGTACTACACAGCCTGAGCTATGATTGGCCACAGGTATCCTGCCTGTGGCCAATCATGGCTCTCCTCGCTGCCGGCACTGTGATTGGCCAAGCATGCGGGGTCACAGTGCATGCTTGGCCAATCATGAGCCAGCAATGCACTGCGATGGCGCAGTGCATTGTGGGCCGTGAGCGCCACACGAATTTGGGGCGAACGGCCCATAACGTTCGGAATTCGCCGAACGGGCGAACAGCCGATGCTCGAGTCGAACGTATGGTTAGGCTTCTCTGAAGAGGAGTGTTTTTAGGAATCGCCTAAAAGTGGACAGAGTAGGAGAAAGTTGGGCTGATTGGGGTAGGCAAATGGGTGCCAATGACTTAAGCCAATGAAGTTAAGGGTCTAGGGGGCTGAATAATGAAAAGTGTGCTATAAAAAGAACTTTCTTGTTATACCTAGCAACCAATCAGTACCTGATTGTCATTTCTGCAGCTCAGTTTGTGATTGGTTGCAATGGGCAAAATACATTTTTTAATAGTAGCTCATATTTTATACATCAGTCTCTTACATCCTTAACTTCAATGTAGTCTGCTACTCCCTATTTATCCCTACAAAATGGCAAAACCCTGACTAGCATTTTAGCATAATTCTATAATCTTTGGATAAATAAATGTGGCATTCAGTAATGGTTTACAAAGTTAATGTATCGCTACCCCCCGTAGGAGCCGCTGGCGAAAGTCAGTTATCTCCCACAGCCAGTCACATGAATTTTCCATATACTCTGGAGTCAAGAAACAGGCCTTGCAGCTTTGTTTGATTTTTTTATTAGGGGAAATTGAACTTGGATAGGGAAGGGTTAATATGGGATGCCCACTTAATTAGCAGAACTCTTCAGGAGCTCAGCCTATATACTGCTGGTATATAAACACTCCTTTCTTCTACCTCTAGCTTGTGTTGCTTGTATAACTACAATTCCCAGGACAAGCTAGCACTTTTGATCCAACACTGACTCAGTCAGGTCCTTGTAATTGCCCTTTGCAGGCAGGGACCACGGGCCTCATTTGGTGTAGCAAAAATAGAGAGGCCTTTGGTGCTGTCATTTACAGTAGCTACTGCTCCCAGTACCACCTCTTCAGACACTGCCAGCCTGCCTGGCTGCAAGTACCCCTTTCACTAGTCCTCCTGGCTACTTCTCTACAGTCCTCCCAAACTGACTCTGCATCCATCCCAGACTGCTTGCACCCAGTCCATTCAGGCATGCCTCTCATTCCTCCGACTGTATCCCACATGATTGTAGCCCACGTTGCTGTCTTTCTCCCTGGAGATTTGCCCGGCAGTGTTCTCCTGCTGTCCTCTCCTTGCTCCCATGCTCCTAGTCAGGATCACTCTGTGTGTCATGAAGAGGGGTCCCTTCCAAGCCCAGGCCTGAGTTCACTCCCTCCCCCCAGACCAGAGAGATACCCTCAAAGGCCCTGACAGCCTAACACTCCATCTCCATCTTCCAACCAAACTCCACACTGCCCCAGCTGGGCTAACCCTGAGGGGCCTGCCCCTGCCAACCCTTCTGTTGTGGATTGGTTGGGGCCATCAGAACACTCCAGCTAGCTCCTCCTAGACTTCTATCTGCTTCTGGAATCTTCTCCCAGTTTCCAGATAGCAGGGGGAGTCACCAGAGAAGCTGCTGATGAGTCATCCAGCCTACCTGAGTCTCTAAAACCCTGACCCAGAAAAAAAAACAGGCTTGGCTGCCAGCCAAGCCTGAAAATGTACCTGTGCTAACACAAAAAACTCTAGCACTCTAGCAACACAGCTAGGCGGTGCTACATTATTATTTAAAACTAGTTTGCAGAAACCTTACTCTTCTTCAGATTGAAAGATTTTTAATAAATCCAAGTATAAGGCCAAAAACCAAAGCCATAAAATAATTTGTAACTGGTATTTGGCCGAGCAGTGCAGCAATACTGCTTAACTGCATAACAATTCATTCAGGCAGCCATAGGAGTTAAAAGATAATAAGTATAACATTATACAGTGAAACTTTGGATTACGAGCATAATGCTTGTAATCTAAAGCACTTGCATATTAAAGCGAGTTTCCCCATAGAAGTCAATGGAAATGAAGATAAATTGTTCCACATTGACTTCTATTGCATGCAATACCGCATGTGGCCAGAGGTGGGGGACTTGGAAATACTCGGAGACCGCTCGGAAACACTCAGGAACAGAGCCTCTATGCCTATAACCCGCTACCTCTTTCAATGTAGTAAATTGTAAAATAATGCATTTGGGTGGCAAAAATATGAATGCAATCTATACACTAGGGGGAGAACCTCTGGGGGAATCTAGGATGTAAAAGGACCTGTAGGTCCTAGTAGCAATGCCAAGCTGCTGCTAACAAAGCATAACAGAATATTGGCATGCACCTAGAGTATACTGTCCAGTTCTGGGCTCCAGTCCTCAGGAAGGATGTACTGGAAATGGAGCGAGTACAAAGAAGGGCAACAAAGCTAATAAAGGGTCTGGATGATATTAGTTATGAGGAAAGGTTGCGAGCACTGAACTTATTCTCTCTGGAGAAGAGACGCTTGAGAGGGGATATAATTTCAATATACGAATACCATACTGCTGACTAGGTATGAGCCGAACACCACCTGTATCGGTTCGCACCAGAACCTTCGAACGGACCTAAAATTCATACGAACTTTAGAACCCCATTAAAGATTATGGGACTCGAACATTCAAAATTAAAAGTGCTAATTTTAAAGGCTAATATGCAAGATATTGTCCTAAAAAGGGTTTGGGGACCCGGCTCCTGCCCCAGGGGACATGGATCAATGCAAAAAATGGCAGTTTTTTCGGGAGCACTGTGAAAGTGAAATATTCCTTTAAATATCGTGCCTGGGGGGTGTCTATAATATGCCTGTGAAGTGGCACATGTTTCCTGTGTTTAGAACAGTCCCTGCACAAAATGACATTTAAAGGAAAAACTGCTTGCAGTTTTAATGTAATGTCTGGTTCCGGCAATATGGATGAAAATCATTGAGAAAAATGGGTAGCCCCCCCTGCCCATTATCAGCCCCTTTGGGTATTGTACGGATAGTAAGGTTTGTTGTGTTAAGTAGAATCTGTTTGTCATTTTGAACTGGTACATTTTTAAAGTGTAGCTCCAGTCAAAAAATCTGTTTTTAAGCTTTTTGGAAAACATAGGGAAGGGTTATCACCCCTGTATAATTTTTTTGACCGTCCGTCTTTTTTCCTCTCACTTCCTGTTGTCTCCTTTCCGTTTGCAATTAGGAGACGTTTGTAAGTTGGATGTTTGAATGTAGGGGCCTGCCTATATGCTCTGCAGAAATTTGACCCTAAGGTGTTGGTGTAGCCACAAGTTAACACTGTGAGCCCTCAAAGTGACTCTTGGTGGACGCTGGAGCGCCCTGCTGTGAACTATTATATCAAGAATTGGAATTACATGCCATTGTTGAACAGTGGTAGAAAAATTGGGCCTTTGGTGGTTGTGGTGGTGGTGGTGCTGGTGCAACAACACTGTAAGTCCTCACAATTACTCTCGGTGGGAGCTGGAACTGGCCCTGCTGTGAAATATTATATCAAGAATTGTAATTACATGAACTTGTTAAACAGGGGCTGAAAAATGTGCCTTAGGCACTGGTGCCACAACACTGCAACCCCTCACAGATACTCTAGTTGGAGTGCAGGAATGAGCCCTGCTGCAAAGCATTGCATCAAAAATTGTAATTACAAGACCCTGTTAAACGGGCTGAAAAATTGGGCCTTAGCCACTGGTGGCGGCACCCAGAACCAAAAATGTTCCTCCAAGCTATCAGCAGGATCATTGAGGAGGAAGAGGATAGTCAGTCAACATAACAGGACAGTCACTCAGCATCAACATAGGCAGTCTTGAAGGGATGTGACATTTCAAAAAAAAAATATTCGGTTACATCAGCTTCAGGTGCTTGGTAGCTGGTGGTAATCCAAGACTGATTCATCTTTATGAAGGTCAGTCGATCAACCGAGTCGGTGGACAGGCGCACCCTGTGATCGGTTACAAAGCCTCCAGCAGCACTGAATGTGCGTTCCGAAAGAACGCTGGATGCCGGACAGCCCAGTAGCTCAATCGCATACTGTGCAAGCTCTGGCCAGTGAACCATCCTCAAGACCCAGTAAGCCAGAGGATTTTTGGCGGTAAAGGTGTCCAAGTCTGACCTTGCCCCTAGGTATTTCTGCACAATGTAAATCAGACGCTGTCGATGGTTGCTGAAACCGATCATACCTTGGGGCTGCGGACTAAAAAATTGTCTGAACGCATCGGTCAGACGGCCACCTTCTCCACTGCTCCTTCTGTGACTGACCAAAGTCTCACCAACACGTTGTCCAGGACCAGGAGTTTGTAACAGACCTTTCTGCAAGGCCTCCCGGAGATGTCTCATCCTTGCGATGGCAAGATAAGCTCCGCAACCTTACCCTTGTACCGTGAATCAAGGAGAGTGGCCAGCCAGTAATAGTCCCTCTCCTTGATCTGAAGAATATGAGGATCCTTCAGCAGGCTTTGCAGGATCAGGGAGGCCATGCAGCGTAGGTTAGCTGAGGCATTCGGTCCGGAGTCTTCTGGGTCACTAAGGAAGACATGATCCTCAGCCACCTTCTCCCAGCCACGTACAAGCCCACGGGTTTCTTGGGACTATAAATCATCCCTAACAGACTGCTGCTGCTGATGCTGAGTGCCAGGCTCCACCTCCATGCTGACAATTCTCTTACTCCTCCTCCTCGTCCTCTTCCTGTATGATGGATGGGCCTTGAGAGACAAGGAAGTCCTCCTCTACCTGCCTCTGTTCTGCCTCAAGTGCCCTGTCCATTATTCCACGCAGTGTATGCTGCAGGTGGACAAGAGGTACAGTGTCACTGATGCATGCACTGTCACTGCTCATCATATTCGTGGCCTCCTCAAATGGTGACATGACAGTGAATGCGTCCACTGGCGTGGTGAAAAAAAACTAGCTCCCCTGACCCTGTCCTGGTGCCATAGTCACACAGGTACTCATTGTTGGCCCTCTGCTGCATGTGCAGTTGCTGCAGCATGGCCAACGTTGAGTTCCACCTGGTGGGCATGTCACATATAAGGCAGTTCTTGGGCAGGTTCAACTCCCTTTGGAGCTCAGCCAGCTGAGCACTGGCATTATATGATCAGCAGAAATGCACACAGACTTTCCTGGCCTGCCTCAGGACATCCTGTAAGCCCGGGTACCTGCCCAAGAACCGCTGCACCACCATGTTAAGGACGTGAGCCACACAGGGCACATGGGTCAATTGTCCCTGTCGAAGGGCGGAGAGGAGGTTGGTGCCATTGTCCTAAACCACCATTCCTGGCTTAAGCTAGCATGGCATCAATCACCTCTCGGCCTGCCCCTGCAGAGCTGACAAAATATCTGCCCCAGAGTGGCTCCTGTCCCCCAAACACACCAGCGCAAGCACGGCATGGCATCTTTTTGCCTGCGTACTTGCGTAGCCCCTTGAACGCCTATGGAGCACTGCTGGCTCCGAGGATAAAGCACAGGAAGAGGCCATGGAGGAAGAAGAAGAGGAGGGGGTAGAGGAGAGAGGTGTGTTACAACCAGTAGTAGCATTTTGGAGGCGTGGTAGCGGAACAACCTCCAACACTACTGCACCTTGTCCTGCAGCCTTCCCAGCTGCCAGAAGAGTGACCCAATGGGATGTGAAAGATAGGTAACGTCCCTGCCCATGCCTGCTGAACCATGAGTCAGTGGTAATATGCACCTTACCACTGACCGCCCTGTCCAGCGAGGCCAAGACATTGCCTTCCACATGCCGGTAGAGAGCCGGAATCACCTTCCGTGAGAAAAAGTGGCATTTGGGAACCTGCCACTGAGGAACCGCACATTGCACAAACTCACAGAAGAGGACCGAGTCTACCAACTAAAAAAGGCAGCAGTTGAAGTGCTAGCAATTTAGCCAAGTTAGCATTCAACCGCTGGGCATGTGACTAGCTGGGAGTGAACTTAATTCAACGGTCCAGCAGCTGGGGCAGGGATATTTGCCTACTACAATCAGATGTCGGTGTACTACTAGCAGAGTGCCCACAAGTACTTGGCTGTGACACACCTAATTCTACACCTTCATTCCTCTCAGTGCAGGTTTCAGAGAGGACTGAAGGTATAGTGGGTTTGGAGATCCCAGCTGATGAGGAGCAAGGAGAGGTCCTCTTTGTTCTTTGGTGTGGGTCTTTAAGGTACGCTTTCCAATGAGCTGCATGGCAGGTCAACATATGTCTGGTCAAGCATGTGGTGCCCAAGCAGCTGATGTTTTAGCCACGCGAGATACGCTTGAGACATATGTTGAAAATAGCAGTGGTGCGATCTGATGCACTTGTCTCAAAAAAGGCCCACACCAAAGAACTTTTGGAATAATGCGCAGAGGCAGCGCCCTGCACAGGCGGAGCACTGCGGTGTGATTCAGTCGGTGTGCCCTTAAGCTGGCCCCCGGAGGTCATCCTGCCTCATTGGAGATGTGCCTCCTCATCCTCTCTCCTATCAGGCACCCACATGGAGTCAGTGACCTTGTCATCCCCTCCCTCTTCACCACTGGAGCAAACCATGGCAGCTGGTGGAACATAACTGCCAGATTACTGCCTTCCTCTAGCTGGGTATCATCATCAGAGCCTTCAAAACACTGGGCATCCTCCTGCAGCATGTACCCAACACTGTGCTCAGTTCGGGGGACTCCTCAGGACATGGTGGGTCTAGGGAAGGAGTGACTGATGACATTGAGACGAAGGAAGAGGACGCATTGGCAGCTGCTTTGCTAGTACCCTGAGCCTGGGTGAGAGAGGATAAGGAGGATGAGGAGGGCTTGGTCATCCATCTACCAAGTCTTCGGCATGATGCGGCTCAACGCGTCCAGCTGCCAAAAATAAGGACAAGCGTGTCCCATGGCCACGCGCTGATGACGATGCACCGCATCAACGAGCAGCACTGTTGTCTCTCCTTGTTGGCCTTCCAGACATACTAATGGCCTGCAGGGAGATAGTAAAACCAGCAATTGGGGTAGCTTTAGGTGCACACTGAGCAGGAGGCACACTACACCCACTCTAACTGCTGCAGATGCCTGTGTTACAGAAACAGAACAACACTAGCAATAAGGGGTATCTTCCGGTGTATACTGTGCAGGAGGCACACAACACCCACTCTAACTGCTGTAGATTCCTGTGTTACAGAAACAAAAGAACACCAGCAATAAGGGGTATCTTCAGGTGTATACTGTGCATGAGGCACACTACACCCACTGTAAATGCTGCAGATGCCTGTGTTACAGAAACAAAACAACACCAGCAATAAGGGGTAGCTTCAGGTGTATACTGTGCATGAGGCACACTACACCCACTGTAAATGCTGCAGATGCCTCTGTTACAGTAACAGAACAGCACCAGCAATAAGGGGTAGCTTCAGGTGTATACTGTGCAGGAGGAACACTACACCCACTGTAAATGCTGCAGATGCCTGTGTTACAGTAACAGAACAACACCAGCAATAAGGGGTAGCTTCAGGTGTATACT